>NC_057810.1:534042231-534261095 GCF_018294505.1 Triticum aestivum | reverse complement strand
GTCTTTATCCTTACATTGACTTTCTATTCAAAAATATTCGTTGATCAAATTTAAATAATTTTTTTTCATATAATCTTGTCTCCCATCTTTGTTGGCCGTGATCAGTTGCTTAGATTTGTATTGACACGACGTTGACGATTTGCCACATAAATGTTATGTAGGACTTGGCCCAGATAAAATTAACCATTCCTAGAATAGAATGTTTGTATATTTTCAGAACAAATTTTCATGTATTTTCAAATAGATGTTCATGACTTTGAAGAAAAATGTGTCTGAAAAAAGTGCATGAATGTGTGGCAAAAGAAAAAAAGAAATCAGAAAATAAATTTAACATAAAACTAAAAAGAGAAAAGTAATAATGAAAAGGAAATGAAATAAAGATACTAAGATAAATAAAAAGACAATAAATAAAAATATAAAACCAGAAAAGCGAAAATTTACACACAATATTTTTTTTGGAGAAAAACAAACAAAATAAAAAGGGCAAAGAAACTGCTGATGGGCCGATAATGGTGCGACAGGCGATCCTCGCGGCCCATTATCAGCGATACATCCTCCCAGTAGCTTTTTCGTTTGTTTCTCAAAAAAATAGTAGCTTTTTCGTTTCTGCGGCTGGGAGGCTTGAGCTGTCTATCCCCAGAACAGAAACACCAGTCAGTTTCAGGCTTGTGCGCAGCGCAGTGGCGACCACGATGCTGAAGGCTCTTCCCGCGCGCTTCCTCGTCTCACCGGAGCCCTGGGGGCGGCGCCGGAGGCCTCGCCCACGATCTCTACGGCCGATTTCGGCGGCGCTGATGACCAACCCCGCGTACTTCGAGGTCGGCAGATTGTTGGGTAACTATGGCTTCATGAACATCACAAGGTCAGCATGTTTGGGTCCTCTCCCCTTTCCGTTTTCCTTCAGAACTACAGTAAGAGTTTGTAGTACCCACGGGGAGATGTGTGCTTACGTTCTGAGTTGATTCAAAACTTAGGACGGTAGGGCTGTGTGCGGGGGTGGAATTGGTTCGAGCATTCGTACCGTTCACTAGCATGTTGCTTAGGTTATTTTAATTAGTTGTTTCCAGCAGAAATCACTGGAAATGGCAAGTCTGTGTGTGTTTTTCTTGGGGTGAAATTATTGAGGATACTGTGGTGAGATTGACAGAATATGTTGAAATTGACAGAATATGTTGAAATTATTCAGGATACTGTCTGGTTTTGACATTTCCCTTTACTTAGTTAGCTTAGGACACTTCAGATAAGTTCACCAGAGATGACCAGCAGTATCTTGTAACAAGTAGGAACATCATGTGGTTCAATTTTAGGAAATATGTAATGTATCCATCAGAGCTACAGTAAATGACAAGGAGGTTCAATATGCCTATTCTGATGTCGATGTTGCTGATTTCTTACAAGAAAATTTCCACAGAACTTTGTACCAGTATTATGTTATGGGGCCATGGATGCTGCGTCTAATTTTACTCTTATATATCGAGTTGTTAAAAGGACCATCGGATATTTTGAGTGGTAAACGTAAGGACATATATTTCTATTTATGTAACCACCATGACTTCCAACACTCTGTCATGTGAAACAGCTATTCATCTTCTCAGTCTGGAGGGCTTCCAAACGATGCTGTTAATCAAGACCTTAGTCTTGGATATTCACCGGAAGAGATTGAGCGATTAAGAGTCCAAGATGTTGGAGAGGGACAAGTGAAAATTAGGTTATTTCCTTCTATCTAAGATGTTGTTTCGATGTGTAACTTTTTAGAAAAGGTCTACTGATACTATCCATGTATCATAGTCTATTGCAGACTTTACGAGGGAAGAGTGGTGCAAGGTCCATTGAAGGGCACACAAACTGTATTTAAGGTATAGCTCGGATTTTCAATCTACCATGTATAGTTACACACGGTCCTGTAATGCTAATAAGTGTGATATGGGTCATCCATGCATTTTAAAATGTACATGCTCATAGTGTTTCAATTGTATCACATGACACATAATACTAGTAAGGCCAGTCTTATGTAATCGTAGGCTGATAGCACCCTTTGATTCAACAGTGCCTTGTGAAGATTATTTGTGGTAGGGGCAGGGCCAATAGTTCCAAGTTTTTCTTCTTTTTTCACTTCGATTTTCCAGCCATTCAATTTTGTTGGTTTATCTGATGGTGTTAGTAATTAGCTTTCCCAGACATATGAGTTCATTTACGATCTTATATGTGCTAAGACATAGGTTTATGCTACAAGGTATACCCTGGAGCTATTGCTGGTGCTTCTGAAGCTAATTTGATGGCACTGAATGAGCTGAGGACTCATGCTTTTCTTCAGGTTAGGAAAATCGTGGAAAATTAACAGAGGTTGAACTTGCCGATCTGAATGAGTATGTCAGACATGACATTTCCAAAAAATAATTTCTATTCCTTGCTTTCTACTTTCAGAGTGATGCAAGGGATATCTGTGAGAACATTCAGTTTCTGTTAGGAGCATTTGAGACAGCTACTGGAGAGCAGGTCTACCACATAACTTTATCAGGTCATAGACGATCCTCTAATGCTTTTAGACTGATGTAATTTTTCTACAGTGGCTTGCTTTCCGTGATGATGGGAGATACAGTGCTGCAGACTATGCAAAAATAACCAGTGAAAGGCAGTTGAAGGAACGGCCTAATTTTTGGAATCCCTATGATCGTGCATACAAATTGGAACTGAGGAAATATTTTGTCCTTAGGCTGCTTAATGGAGCTATGTGTGGCCTTGTCCACATGCACAATCATGATAGACTGCACCAAAGCCTTGGCCCCTCTTCTGTTGTTCTCAAGTATTCTGCATCTTCCTTGTTTTACTTCCCATTCTACAGCTTATGACTCATTCTCGGTTCTGTTACTACTTAGTGTAACTTTCTCTTATTTAGCACTGTTGCAGAGAAAAATGGATACTATTTACTTCCACAGCTCCGTGATTTGGCATTTTCTGTAGATATCGGGTATATCTCCATCCTCTCTGCATTTTCTTTTACCAATGATAAAACGCTTTAGAGAATAGATATACTTTTATAATGACAGGTATTCCTCTGTTGGGGTTGGAGCGTTGTCAGATGGTCTTTGGCGTCGAGCATCTGCTGCTGGAGCATCAACTCCTTTGGAGAAGCGAGCTTTTGGAGTAGCTGATGACATGCAAGTATTTCTTTTTTACTTTTGATTGACAAAATTCAAGTCTCTCACATATACCTGTGATTGGAAAAAAACAGATATGGAGCTGGGTTGCTTATTGCATACATGGCATTTATTCCGTTTTGCGAAGCAGGCATCATGGATAGCATTTCCTTGCAGGTTCTTGATTATAACTTAGATTTAAGTTCATAATAGAAATTACCGCAAAGAAAAGTTCATAGGACAAATGTTATTTTCTTTTATACACGGTGATATCTAACAAAGTACTTATTTATTCTGTAGAGGCTCTTGGAGAACACTTTCCGTCTCGACATTTATGCTGCAAGAGAGTATGAATCGCTAGAACAAAACATCTACATGGTTTAAAGTTTAAACATTCCAATGTTTGAATAATTCTGCTTTCCAAATTCATTTGATAAAATCTGCTCTCCCTTATTTTCTACCTGATTGTTAGTTGTGATTTGTTATATTCAGAATCAATATGCATGCTTATCTATGTTTATGGACTCAAATAGGTATTGCCTGGAAGATGATAAATTGTCGGAAGCTGTAAACTTTCTAGATTTAGGTGATGGTGCCGGCTGGGAGTTGCTGCAGGTTTGCCTCTACGATTGTAGTTAAATTTTGTCTGTTCACAAACCTTCTTCTGCTGCAGATGATACTTGTGTATGCTTACTATATTAACTGTGGACTCAGTGAATCTACATTCGATTCCTTCATCTTTAATAAAGGGTCTTACACTGATTTCTTTTCTGTAGGCAATGCTTAATCCGGATTACCGTAAACGACCAATTGCTGAGGCTGTACTGAACCATAGGTTTATTACAGGGGCTCTATTGTAGAGGTAATCATCAACTAGATGCGCTTATAAATTTGTACAATAGATGGTGGAGGCAGGTCCCATTGTGTGAAAGAAATGTTCAAATCTAAAGACATGTTGTGATCAGGTACTTAAATAGTGTGTTAGAAATACATACGTGTAGTTAGAGATAAGGAGAGATGAAGATAAAATTAGTTTAAATATATTATGTCTTGTCTTGTACTCCAGGTCTCTACCCTCATGATGTACTGTATATATACCCCTATTAGGGTCAGATCAATACAACATACAACACCATATTCAACCATCCTACAATTTTTGTCGAAATTATAGATGACTGAATATTTCTGTGGTTATTGATCTGACCCTCGTAGGGGTATATATAGAGTACCATATGAGGGAGAGAGACTTGGAGTAGAGGACAAGTCATACATGGTTTAACCTATCCTATCTCTAACTCCTAATCTCTAACTTAAACATAATTACACTTCTAACATAGTGTACCTAAACTAGAGGAACATTGTAAATATATGCATGAACATCATTTTTGGCAATACTGCTAGACATGTTTTTGAGGTTTTTTTTCCCGACGGATAGACATGTTTTTGAGTTATCAGACTTAGAACGTTTTCTGGGCATAGAGGTATTTCAGATACACTAATTCGAGGGAGGCTACATGGCGGTCACCCTCTGGGCAAGCACTGAGCGGTTAGATTCCAACATCGCCACAAACCTTTGTCCGCACATGCTCTAGCATTTCAATAAACCTCCATTTTTTGGGCCATCATGCCATCATGTTTTAAAGTCCAGCCCTCCAACTTTCACAAATCCAAATTTTCATTTTTGGTAACTTTCGTCTTTTAGAATTCTAAACTTTCAGGATTTCAAAATTTCAAAGAAAAATTCAACTTTCAAAATTCTATTTTTTTTTGGAAGATTCAACTTTCAAAAGTTCAGATTTTCGTGTCTACCATATTTGTCCCGTCTACCAGAACTCGCTGGATATTATGTTTGATGAGCACCTGAGCCACAATTCGGCTTTACTGCATAAGCGTGTTGAATATTTGTACCTTGAATTCCTTGGATCTAACCATCCATAGAACACTAAATTGGAAACTACTATAGAAATGTAGTAGCACTGGATTAATCCTGGATTTGTGTAAACCAACGCAGCCCATGTCCGCTCTCGCGGCAGAGCTCGCACCACCACAAACACCACCGCACCAACGATTTGATGCCCACAACCACATCCACTCCGGCGAGGCCCTCGGCTATTCGTCCTTGTGGAGACCGTCCACTGCCCCTCCTGGTTCGATACCCGCTATAGGGGATGGGGATTGGTCTGGCGCTAGGAACATCGCTCGTGAGATCTAGAGGTTCGGTGGTTGAACCTCCGACTCTTGTGAGATCCACTCATGGATTCCCGGGAAGGAGGGGGCGCAACCTCGGACCAGGAGATTGTGGGTTTGATGGCGGATCCGGAGAGGGCAGCAGATGGCACAGCTTGAGAAGCGCAACATAGTCTGGCACTCCGAGCAATGTCTCCATTCACCTGCTCAAGCAAACGGCTTATGTATTGCCAAAGAAAGACAAGGGCATCGATCATCACCGTCTGTCGTTAGTAAAGACTAGGAAAATATAAATGCAATACGGACATAATTACTTGCAGACAATTATAAAAAACATCTTTCAAATAGTTACCTACATTCTCAATTGCATTTGTTTTTTTTTTTTTGCCCCAGATCAATAATGAAATATGTTGTTCATAGAATAATTGCTTTTTAGATGTAACGGATCCTTTTTTTAAATGGAACACAATGACTCCATGCATCACACCGGCCAAGCAATATGGCTGGCCCTCATAAGAGCATCTTCAACCGTTCGGCCTTCCAGGACATCGAAAAAGAGCCGCCTGAGGCCGAACCGGCACTTCCTTAGCGCGTGGGGGCGAGTGCGTTCCCAGTCGACGCCCCTAGGTCGCCGTCAAAATCGCGTGAACTCGGCGATATTTCATCCAAATTTGTACAAACTCGACGATCTGGCACAAACTCGGCGATACTTCATTGAAATTTATACAAAAACAGATGACATGCAAACTACGCCTACAACTACGCCAAACTACGCCTATCCCTACTACGCCGCGGCCACCGCCCGCCATCTACATGCCGAGAAGCCTGTATAAACGGGTGTAGTCGCCGTCGCTGTCGTCGTCGTCGTCGTCGCGCGCCGCACCGGAGCTGCCACCGTCACTACTGCATCCCTGGTCAGGGTCGCCGACGCGTGGTGGGGGGTTGGACGGGCCGGACTCGTCCTCCTCGTCGCTATCGAGGACAATGACGCCACCCTCCTTGCGTCCGCTGCGCCGGGCCTGGAGCTCCGCGTACGCCCGGCGCTGGCGGAGCACCTGCTCGCGGACGTAGTCCTCCCTCGCCCACTTGAGGGCGATCGCGTCGTCAGGGGCCACCATGTCCGCGTGCTCCGGCTTCACGGGGAGCAGCCCCGGTTCGGGCTTCGGCCGGACCAGGCGGAGGGAGCGCGGGGAGAGGCTGGCATCCTCATTGATGACGAGGGCGCCGCTGCGGGTGTGGCGTCGAAGCGGCATTTCTTCCGGCTCCGGCTTGACGGGGCGGAGCGTCGGCGAGCCGGAGCCCGACGAGGAGGACGCCCCTGGCTCCATTCGCCGCGGCGTCCAGGAGTTGCCACGACGGCGAGAGAAGGACGGCTGCGGCGGGTACTCAAGGCGCGGCGTGTTGCCGGCCTCGATGTGGTCGAGGACGGCCTCGAGGGTGCGGCCAGGCACGTCCCACCACTCGTGTCGCCCGTCGGTGTTGTGGCATCCGCGGGGGATGATGCCGTTGGCGGAGGCGATCTGGTCTTCGCGGCGGTGCTCGAAGTACATCGTCCACAGCGTGTGGCTGTCGACTGCGTACCTTGGCTCGTTCCGCTGCGCCTCCGTCAGCGACGAGCGGATGCGGGCAATCTCGGCCCGCCGTGCAGCCCCTTTGGGCACCGGTGGCACCGGGACGCCGTCGGCGCTCAACATCCATGACCCCGGCACACGCATGTCCGGGGGCGCCGGATATTCGGCCTCGTAGAGGAGGCGCTCCTCCGACTCTTGGAGATGGCGGCGGCCGAAGCCGTTCGCCGCCGCGCCGTCGCCTGGGTACCTCTCAGCCATTGCTCGTCGGCGGGAAGGGGGGAGTGTGTTGCTTTGTGTGGCGATGCGACACGATGTGTGGCTGCCCGGCGGGAAGGTCGGGTTTTATAGCCGCAGCGGGGCGGCGAGAGCTTGCATGGCGGGCGATGCATGGCGGGAGCAGACGGGACGCGCATCGGTGGCGCCTTCGCTGCGCCGCCCGTGAGGCATCAATGGAGGCTGACCGGTAGCAGCGCGACAGCTTTGGCATTGATTTCCGCGGGAACCGAGGCGATGAGGACGACGAAGCGGTGTCTCGCTGACTCGACGGCCCATCCCTGTTCGCGCCAAAAGCTCGTCCCCTGGCACCCCCAGGCGTCCCTAGCGCGCCGGGTTTGGTCTGGGTCCGCCAGTGCCAGTTTCGGCCTAAACCGACGAAAAACGGGCTCCTGTGGGCGCGACTGGCCGATTTTCGACCGCCGTCACCAAAAAAACGCCTGGAAGGGCATGTTGCGGCGCGGCCGGAGATGCTCAAAACATTTAAATCGTTCGGTAACCCCTCGGCTCATAGTTGTCTCACAACTGGCCGTTTAGAACCCATAGTAGCTAGGGAATGAGCTAACTTATTACATTCACGGGGAGCAAACGAGAAACAACAAGAGATGAAATTTCCACTAGCAAACAATCTGATTTCTTTTAATAAAGTTCCTTCCGGGATTAGGTCATACTCAGTAGACTGGAGCGTACTGACCAGATTCTGGCAGTCATACTCCACCTGGATTTTCATTATACCCCAAGTTGCAGCAGCGTGCATAGCCTCCAGACTAGCAGTCACTTCCGCTTGGATTGCACTTCCCATATTCGGTAATCTGCCTTCACCGAGCCTCTGACATAGCCCTGTTCATCTCGAACTGCAAAACCCTAGTCACACGTGTTGTGTTATATATTTCTTTGAATGCCCCATCTACATCGACCTTGAGTGTCTCCCCCATTGGCCTTGACCAATCATGTTGTCTCTGCACAGTATGCGGGCTCTTCTTGGTACGACGGAACTGCGGTGATTCCAATGCACAACGCTTGATATTTAATTCTAGTTCCTCCACCGGGCGCGTTTTGTTCCCTTTACCAGTTGTATTCCTGTGATCCCACCAACGCCATAACATACAAGTCACCAGTACTTGCTTCTCCTCTGGCAGAGCTCTGATTTCCCCTAAAAATTCCTTTGAATCCCTGCATTCAGCAAGATGCTCATGTAGCCCTTCCAACTGAAGACATCGCCAAAGCTTCTTAGCTTCTTTACAATTCACAAACATGTGTGCGCGGTCCTCATCTAGTCGGCTGCAGCAGACACATGCAGTCTCACGATTGATTCCTCTCGGTTTCAGAGTCAACTTTAGTGGCAAGCTATTGTGAGCCAGTTTCCAAAGAAATTGTTGGATTTTCGGTTGACAGGGAATTTCCCAAATCTTTTTCCATGGGAACTCATCTGCATTAAAACCTGAAGATGATGGTAAGCTTGCATCCCGGCACCGGACATATAGTTTACATGCAGATTTCACTGAAAATTGGCCTTTACTGTCATAGAACCACGCATGGAAATCACTGTATTCATCGTTGATGTGTGTAGTCAGAATCACCTTGATAACCTGTTCCACAAATATGCTTCTCACTAGTAGTTCGTCCCATCCTCATGTTTCTGGGTCTATGATCTCACAAACCCTTGTTAAGAGGCATCTTCCCCTCCTTGTTATGGGTGTCCTCGATCCCTCTCGGTTCAACCATGGGTCGGTCCATATACTCACTGCCGTTCCATCACAAATTCTATAAATCAGGCCTTCTTTCAGAAGCTGCACACCCTTTAAGATACTTTGCCATGTGTAAGATATGCCGCTAGCTGTCTGTGCATCCAGGACCGAAGTGTGAGGGAAGTACCTTGCTTTCAAGACTCTAGCTCAAAGAGATTCAGGTGTTGTTAGGATCCTCCAAGTCTGATGCGCTAGCATGGCGATATTGAACCGGTACAGGTCCCTAAAACCCAACCCACCCTCCTTTGGCTTTGTCAAAGTCTCCTAACTCAGCATGTGCATAGTGTTCTGCTTATCGTGCTTTGCCCACCAGAACGGCAAATCATAGCATCCATCTGCTCATATAAAGTTTTAGTAACATCAAAACATGACATAGCAAAGGTTGAAATTGCTTGAGAACATGCCTTAATTAGAACATCTTTTCCCATCTTGGATAGGAGCCTTTCCACCCACCCATGTATCATTTGTCATATCCTATCTTTTAGTTTTTTTAGAAAAAGAGAATGACCTCCGGCCTCTGCATCTGAGCGATGCATATTTATTAATTATTCTCACAAGACCTTGCAAAATCAATACAACGGTAAGACTAAAGCCGCCGTCTAAGCAATAAACTGTCGCTACACCTATCCAGTTGATGAAGGGGCGCAGATAGTCTGGGCCTAATACCAAACAGACATCGCAGCCAAGCCTAACATCTAAGACGTGAGACCCCAACCTAGCCACTTGCCGGGTCTGGGGCACACACTGGTCCGGCGTGCTCTCAGAGGTCGCCACCGCCAACTGCCACCGCTCCATCTTCAGAATTGTACTGATGCATCAACCCTGCTCGGTCCAGCTATCATCGACACCACCACGGTTCCCAATGGCATCTTTTCCCTGCGCGCAAACAGCTGAACACGTCGCGGTCACCATTGATACACCTCAGCGCCATGTTGCCAAGTACCACCAGCCGACACAACTTGAAGTCCTTGGAGGATTTGTCGTGCGTAGCACCTGCCGACCAGGCATGACCAAGCGTAGCACCTGTCGGTCAGGCATGACTTGAAATCTCCACCGAAGCTCCGTGCAAGACGAAGCCGCTCCACCTCCTGCCTCTGACTTCCAGCGCTGCTCCACAAACGATGCTCCCCATAGAGAAACGACACCGCAGTGCGGCCATCGTCCTATTTGGAACACCAGATCCTAGGGTTTCCCCCGGGGCAGCACGAGTGGGTCGACAGTAGTTACGACGGTGCCTTCATCAAGGTAACGGCGTAGAACGCCGCCATCGTCTGCCGTCAGCTCGGTTTTCACCGGCAACCATGTCTCCCCAACTCGCAGCCGGGACTAGATGATGGATCTCGAGATCCGATCACCAAGCTTCTAGCCGGCCACCGCCGACGAAGAAGATGACCACCACCACTGGCTACACCGGCCAGAATAGATCTGCCATGGGTCCCGCCAAGCAGTCCACCAGGCCCTCGACGCCGCCGCCGATCTAAAGCCAGATGACATGTCGTCGAAGACCGCATCGCGCGCCGCCCGATCCAGGCCAGCCGCCACAGCACCAGCCCGTGGCCCGAGGCAGGGCCGACCGCCGCCGTCGCTTCTAGATCGGCCGCACCTCCACGCATGTTGGGGTCCCGCCACCCCTGAGAAGCGGGAGGGAGGAAAAGCACCCGCCACCGCTGTCGGCCTTCGATACTCAAAGGTTTTCGATATTGCTTGGCCTACATACACAAGAAAACCCAAATACCGCTCAGACCTAGCTTGTGTATTGACATAAAGCTCGGCCAACACCCCTCTTCTGCATTCCATGCTCGTGTTACTACTAAACAACTCAAAGGGTTTGTCATAGTTAACAATCTTCCCAAAGCAAACCTCATATAGTTGTTGAATATTTTGCAGATACCTAGTGTTGGAAATATGCCCTAGAGGCAATAATAAAATGGTTATTATTATATTTCCTTATTCATGATAATTATCTTTTGTTCATGCTATAATTGTATTAACCGGGAACAGTGATACATGTGTGAATACATAGACCACAACATGTCCCTAGTGAGCCTCTAGTTGACTAGCTCATTGATCAACAGATAGTCATGGTTTCCTGACTATGGACATTGGATGTCATTGATAACGGGATCACATCATTAGGAGAATGATGTGATGGACAAGACCCAATCCTAAGCATAGCACAAGATCGTGTAGTTCGTTTGCTAAAGCTTTTCTAATGTCAAGTATCAGTTTCTTAGACCATGAGATTGTGTAACTCCCGGATACCATAGGAGTGTTTTGGGTGTACCAAACGTCACAACGTAACTGGGTGACTATAAAGGTGCACTACAGGTATCTCCGAAAGTGTCTGTTGGGTTGGCACGAATCGAGACTGGGATTTGTCACTCCGTATGACGGAGAGGTATCTCTGGGCCCATTCGGTAATGCATCATCATAATGAGCTCAATGTGACCAAGTGGTTGGTCACGGGATCATGCATTACATAACGAGTAAAGTGACTTGCCGGTAACGAGATTGAACGAGGTATTGGGATACCAACGATCGAATCTCGGGCAAGTAACGTACCGATTGACAAAGGAAATTGTATACGGGATTACTTGAATCCTCGACATCGTGGTTCATCCGATGAGATCACCGTGGAACATGTGGGAGCCAACATGGGTATCCAGATCCCGCTATTGGTTATTGGCCAGAGAGCTGTCTCGGTCATGTCTACATGATTCCCGAACCCGTAGGGTCTACACACTTAAGGTTCGATGATGCTAGGGTTATTAGGAAGACTTGTATGTGATTACCGAATGTTGTTCGGAGTCCTGGATGAGATCCCAGACGTCACGAAGAGTTCCGGAATGGTCCGGAGGTGAAGATTTATATATGGGAAGTTGACATACGGTCACTGGAAAGGTTCGGGGGCATAGCGGTATTGTACCGGGGCCACCAGAAGGGTTCCGGGGGTCCACCGGGAGGGGCCACCTCTCCCGGAGGGCCTCATGGGCCGTAGTGGGAAGGGAACCAGCCCTTAGAGGGCTGGGCGCATCCCCCCTTGGGCCCATGTGCCTAGGGTTGGGGGGGACCCTAAAGGGGGCGCCCCCCTTGCTTGGGGGGCAAGTCCCCCCCCCCCTTGGCCGCCGCC
Source organism: Triticum aestivum (assembly GCF_018294505.1). Taxonomy (NCBI): domain Eukaryota; kingdom Viridiplantae; phylum Streptophyta; class Magnoliopsida; order Poales; family Poaceae; genus Triticum; species Triticum aestivum. The sequence goes on along the minus strand of NC_057810.1, from coordinate 534,249,049 downwards.
CCCCCTCTAGATCTCATCTAGAGGGGGCAGGCCCCCTTCCTCCTCCCCCTATAAATAGAGGGGCGAGGGGAGGGCTGCATACACACCTCCAAGGCGCAGCCCCTCCCCTCCCCAACACCTCTCCTCCTCCGCAGAAGCTTGGCCAAGCACTGCCGGAGTACTGCCTCTCCATCACCACCACACCGTCGTGCTGCTGCTGGAGCTCTCTTCCTCAACCTCTCCCTCCTCCTTGCTGAATTAAGGCGCGGGAGACGTCTCCGCTCCGTACGTGTGTTGAATGCAATGGTGCCGTCCGTTCGGCGCTAGGATCATCGTTGATTTGGATCACGATGAGTACGACTCCATCAACCCCGTTCTTTTGAACGCTTCCGCTCGCGAGCTACAAGGGTATGTAGATGCACCCCTCTCTCTCTCTCGTTGCTAGATGACTCCATAGATTGATCTTGGTGATGCATAGAAATTTTTTATTTTCTGCAACGATCTCCAATAGTGGCATCATGAGCTAGGTCTATGCGTAGTTTCTATGCACGAGTAGAACACAATTTTGTTGTGGGCATAGATTTTGTCAATTTACTTGCCACTACTAGTCTTATCTTGTTTCGGCGACATCGTGGGATGAAGCGGCCCGGATCGACCTTACACGTACGCTTATGTGAGACAGGTTCCACCGACTGACATGCACTAGTTGCATAAGGTGGCTAGCGGGTGTCTGTCTCTCCCACTTTAGTCGGATTGGATTCAATGAAAAGGGTCCTTATGAAGGGTAAATAGAAATTGGCATATCACGTTGTGGTTTTGGTGTAGGTAAGAAACGTTCTTGCTAGAACCCTATAGTAGCCACGTAAAAACTTGCAACAACAATTAGAGGACGTCTAACTTGTTTTTGCAGCATATGCCTTGTGATGTGATATGGCCAAAAGGATGTGATGAATGAAATATATGTGATGTATGAGATTGATCATGTTCTTGTAATAGGAATCACAACTTGCATGTCGATGAGTATGACAATCGGCAGGAGCCATAAGAGTTGTCTTTATTTATTGTATGACCTGCATGTCACTGAATAACGCCATGTAATTACTTTACTTCTTTGCTAAGCCGTTAGCCATAGTAGTAGAAGTAATAGTTGGCGAGACAACTTCATGGAGACATGATGATGGAGATCATGATGATGGAGATCATGATGATGGAGATCATGGTGTCATGCCGGTGACAATGATGATCATGGAGCCCCGAAGATGGAGATCAAAGGAGCAAAATGATATTAGCCATATCATGTCACTATTTGATTGCATGTGATGTTTATCATGTTTTTGCATCTTATTTGCTTAGAACGACGATAGTAAATAAGATGATCCCTCATAACAATTCCAAGGAAGTGTTTCCCCTAACTGTGCGCCGTTGCGAAAGTTCGTTGTTTCGAAGACCACGTGATGATCGGGTGTGATAGATCCTAACGTTCACATACAATGTGTGTAAGCCAAATTTACACATGCAAAACACTTAGGTTGACTTGACGAGCCTAGCATGTACAGACATGGCCTCGGAACACAAGAGACCGAAATGTCGAGCATGAGTCGTATAGAAGATACGATCAACATGGAGATGTTCACCGATGATGACTAGTCCGTCTCACGTGATGATTGGACACGCCCTAGTTGACTCGGATAATGTATCACTTAGATGACTAGAGGGATGTCTATCTGAGTGGGAGTTCACTAAATAATTTGATTAGATGAACTTAATTATCATGAACTTAGTCTAAAACCTTTTGCAAAATGTCTTGTAGATCAAATGGCCCACGCTCATGTCAACCTCAACTTCAACGCGTTCCTAGAGAAAACCAAGCTGAAAGATGATGGCAACAACTATACAGACTGGGTCCGGAACCTGAGGATCATCCTCATAGCTGCCAAGAAAGCATATGTCCTAGAAGCACCGCTAGGTGAAGCACCCGCCCCAGCGAACCAAGACGTTATGAACGCTTGGCAGTCGCGTGTTGATGATTACTCCCTCGTTCAGTGCGGCATGCTTTATAGCTTAGAACCGGGGCTCCAAAAGCGTTTTGAGCAACACGGAGCATATGAGATGTCCCAAGAGCTGAAAATGGTTTTCCAAGCTCATTCCCGGGTCGAGAGATATGAAGTCTCCGACAAGTTCTACAGTTGTAAGATGGAGGAAAATAGTTCTGTCAGCGAGCACATACTCAAAATGTCTGGGTTGCACAACTGCTTGTCCCAGCTGGACATTAACCTCCCGGATGAGGCGGTCATTGACAGAATCCTTCAGTCGCTCCCACCTAGCTACAAGAGCTTTGTGATGAACTACAATATGCAGGGGATGGTGAAAACTATTCCTGAGGTATTTTCAATGCTGAAATCAGCAGAGGTAGAAATCAAAAAGGAACATCAAGTGTTGATGGTCAATAAAACCACTAGTTTCAAGAAATGCAAGGGTAAGAAGAACTTCAAGAAGGACGGCAAGGGAGTTGCCGCGCCCGGTAAACTAGTTGCCGGGAAGAAGCCAAAGCACGGACCCAAACCTGAGACTGAGTGCTTTTATTGCAAGGGGGACGGTCACTAGAAGCGGAACTGCCCCAAGTACTTAGCGGATAAGAAGGCCGGCAACACCAAAGATATATATGATATACATGTTATTGATGTGTACCTTACCAGTACTCGTAGTAGCTCCTGGGTATTTGATACAGGTGCGGTTGCTCATATTTGTAACTCAAAACAGGAGCTGCGAAATAAGCAGAGACTGGCGAAGGACGAGGTAACGATGCGCGTCAGGAATGGTTCCAAGGTCGATGTGATCGCCGTCGGCACGCTACCTCTACATTTACCTATGAGATTAGTTTTAAACCTCAATAATTGTTATTAGTGCCAGCTTTGAGCATGAACATTGTATCTGGATCTCGTTTAATGCGAGATGGCTACTCATTCAAATCCGAGAATAATGGTTGTTCTATTTATATGAGAGATATGTTTTATGGTCATGCCCCGCTGGTCAATGGTTTATTCTTAATGAATCTTGAACGTGATGTTACACATATTCATAGTGTGAATACCAAAATATGTAAGATTGATAATGATAGTCCCACATATCTGTGGCACTGCCTCCTTGGTCACATTGGTGTCAAACGCATGAAGAAGCTCCATACAGATGGACTTTTGGAGTCTCTTGATTTTGAATCATTTGACACGTGCGAACCATGCCTCATGGGCAAAATGACCAATACTCTGTTCTCCGAAACAATGGAGCGAGCATCCAGCTTATTGGAAATTATACATACTGATGTGTGCGGTCTAATGAGCGTTGACGCTCGCGGTGGCTATCGTTATGTTCTCACCCTCACTGATGACTTAAGTAGATATGGGTATGTCTACTTAATGAAACACAAGTCTGAGACCTTTGAAAAGTTCAAGGAATTTCAGAATGAGGTAGAGAATCAACGTGACAGAAAAATAAAGTTCTTACGATCAGATCGTGGGGGAGAATATTTAAGTCACGAGCTTGGCACACACTTAAGGAAATGTGGAATTGTTTCACAACTCACGCCACCTGGAACACCTCAGCGTAACGGTGTGTCCGAACGTCGTAATCGCACTCTATTGGATATGGTGCGGTCTATGATGTCTCTTACCAATTTACCGCTATCATTTTGGGGATACGCTTTAGAGACAGCTGCATTCACTTTAAATAGGGCACCGTCTAAATCCGTTGAGACGACACCATATGAATTATGGTTTCGAAAGAAACCTAAGCTGTCGTTTCTAAAATTTTGGGGATGCGATGCTTATGTCAAGAAACTGCAACCTAAAAAGCTCGAACCCAAGTCGGAAAAATGCGTCTTCATAGGATACCCTAAGGAAACCATTGGGTATACCTTCTACCTCAGATCCGAAGGCAAGATTTTCGTTGCCAAGAACGGGTCCTTTCTGGAGAAAGAGTTTCTCTCGAAAGAAGTAAGTGGGAGGAAAGTGGAACTTGATGAAGTACTACCTCTTGAACCGGTAAGTACCGCAGCTCAAGAAGATGTTCCTGTGGTGCCTGCACCGACTAGAGAGGAAATTAATGATGATGATCAAGGTACTTCGGATCAAGTGACTACTGAACTTCGTAGGTCCACAAGGACACGTTCCACACCAGAGTGGTATGGCAACCCTGTCCTGGAAATCATGTTGTTAGACAACGGTGAACCTTCGAACTATGAAGAAGCGATGGCGGGCCCAGATTCCAACAAATGGCTTGAAGCCATGCAATCCGAGATAGGATCCATGTATGAAAACAAAGTATGGACTTTGACAGACTTGCCCGATGATCGGCGAGCGATAGAAAATAAATGGATCTTTAAGAAGAAGACAGACGCGGATGGTAATGTTACTATCTATAAAGCTCGACTTGTCGCTAAGGGTTATCGACAAGTTCAAGGGGTTGACTACGATGAGACTTTCTCTCCCGTAGCGAAGCTGAAGTCCGTCCGAATGATGTTAGCAATTGCCGCATACTATGATTATGAGATATGGCAAATGGACGTCAAAACGGCATTCCTTAACGGCTATCTTAAGGAAGAACTGTATATGATGTAGCCGGAAGGTTTTGTCGATCCTAAGAATGCTAACAAGGTATGCAAGCTCCAGCGATCCATTTATGGGTTGGTGCAAGCATCTCGGAGTTGGAACATTCGCTTTGATGAGATGATCAAAGCGTTTGGGTTGATGCAGACTTATGGAGAAGCCTGCGTTTACAAGAAAGTGAGTGGGAGCTCTGTAGCATTTCTCATATTATATGTGGATGGCATACTTTTGACGGGAAATGATATAGAACTTTTGGACAACATAAAGGCCTACTTGAATAAGTGTTTTTCAATGAAGGACCTTGGAGAAGCTCCTTATATATTAGGCATCAAGATCTATAGAGATAGATCGAGACGCCTCATAGGTCTTTCACAAAGCACATACCTTGATAAGATATTGAAGAAGTTCAATATGGATCAGTCCAAGAAGGGGTTCTTGCCTGTGTTGCAAGGTGTGAAATTGAGCTCGGCTCAATCCCCGACCACGGCATAAGATAAAGAAAAGATGAGTGTCATCCCCTATGCCTCGGCCATAGGGTCTATTATGTATGTCATGCCGTGTACCAGACCTGATGTAAACCTTGCCGTAAGTTTGGTTGCAAGACACCAAAGTAATCCCGGCATGGAACACTGGACAGCGGTCAAGAATATCCTGAAGTACCTGAAAAGGACTAAGGATAAGTTTCTCGTTTATGGAGGTGACGAAGAGCTCGTCGTAAAGGGTTACGTCGATGCTAGCTTCGACACAGATCTGGATGACTCCAAGTCACAAACCGGATACGTGTATATTTTGAATGGTGGGGAAGTAAGCTGGTGCAGCAGCAAGCAGAGCGTCGTGGCGGGATCTACATGTGAAGCGGAGTACATGGCAGCCTCGGAGGCAGCGCATGAAGCAATCTGGATGAAGGAGTTTATCACCGACCTAGGAGTTTATCACTCTCTTCTGTGACAACACTGGAGCTATTGCCCTTGCCAAGGAGCCCAGGTTTCACAAGAAGACCAGGCACATCAAGCGTCGCTTCAACTCCATTCGTGAAAATGTTCAAGATGGAGACATAGATTTTTGCAAAGTGCACTACGGATCTGAATGTCGCAGATCCGTTGACTAAACCTCTTCCGCGAGCAAAACATGATCAACACCAGAACTCTATGGGTGTTCGATTCATCACAGTGTAACTAGATTATTGACTCTAGTGTAAGTGGGAGAATGTTGGAAATATGCCCTAGAGGCAATAATAAAATGGTAATTATTATATTTCCTTGTTCATGATAATTGTCTTTTGTTCATGCTATAATTGTATTAACCGGGAACAGTGATACATGTGTGAATACATAGACCACGACATGTCCCTAGTGAGCCTCTAGTTGACTAGCTCGTTGATCAACAGATAGTCATGGTTTCCTGACTATGGACATTGGATGTCATTGATAACGGAATCACATCATTAGGAGAATGATGTGATGGACAAGATCCAATCCTAAGCATAGCACAAGATCGTGTAGTTCGTTTGATAAAGCTTTTCTAATGTCAAGTATCAGTTTCTTAGACCATGAGATTGTGTAACTCCCGGATACCGTAGGAGTGCTTTGGGTGTACCTAACGTCACAACGTAACTAGGTGACTATAAAGGTGCACTACAGGTATCCCCGAAAGTGTCTGTTGGGTTGGCACGAATCAAGACTGGGATTTGTCACTCCGTATGACGGAGAGGTATCTCTGGGCCCACTCGGTAATGCATCATCATAATGAGCTCAATGTGACCAAGTGGTTGGTCACGGGATCATGCATTACGTAACGAGTAAAGTGACTTGCTGGTAATGAGACTGAACAAGGTATTGGGATACCGACGATCAAATCTCGGGCAAGTAACGTACTGATAATCCCCAAGTGCAAGGAATCATCGTAGCAATTCCCAAAGGTGGAAGTGATAAGTATGGAGTGTCGAACCCACAAGGAGACAAAGGTAAGATCAATATTCTTTCAAGCCCTATCTGTCACTGATACGACTCTACGTGCACCGAACGTTTGCTTCCAACTAGAAACAAGAAATAAAACTATGTTGTGGGTATAAATAGGATAACTTTGTATGATATCAGAGAGCTAAAACATAAAAGTAGGTGTTGTTATCATAAAGTTAGAATATATTACTAAATAATATAAATAGCGAGTGTGGAATAATGGTGGATCGATGTGCGGAATTGTCCTAGGCAATTGTTAACAAGACCGGTAGTCACTATTGCAATTTCATATGAGGGAGAGGAAAAAGCTAACATACTTTCTCTACTTGGATCATATGCACTTATGATTGGAACTCTAGCAAGCGTCCGACAATACTAAAGATCATTAAGGTAAAACCCAACCATAGCATTAAAGCATCAAGTCCTCTTTATTCCCATACGCAACAACCCCTCTTACTTGGGTTCGTGTTTCCGTCACTCACCAACCCACTATAAGCGAATCATGAACGTATTGCAACACCCTACAGCGGGAATCCCTCACGCTTGCGCGACATAGAGGGCACCATAGGACAACATCAAAGTGAAACATACAACTCATACCAATCTAGATCATCAATCAACCCAAAGACAAAAGATATCTACTCATAACATCATAGGATGGCAACACATCATTGGATCATAATATGTGGCATAAAGCACCATGTTCAAGTAGGGATTACAGCGGGGTGTGGGAGAGTGGACCACGTAAAAGAGATGAGGATGGTGATGATGATGATGGTGATGTTGATGAAGACGATCACCGTGGTGATGAGTCCCCTCCTGATGGCACTCCGGTGCCACCAAGAGAGAGGAGGAGAGGTTCTTCCCCTTGTTCTTCCTCCTCCATGGCTTTCCCCCTCTTGTCCTTGGCCTTCATGGAGATGATGGCCCCTCCGAGATCCTCCTCCATGGCCTCCGGTGACGATGGCCCCCTCCGGCAGGGTGCCAGAGAGGGCCTAGATTGATTTCTCGTGGCTACAGAGGCTTGCGGCGGCGGAACTTCCGATCTAGGTTAATTCCCGAAGGTTTCTATATTTATAGGAATTATTGGCGTTGGTTTCACATCATGGGGGGTCTCCGGGCCGTCCACGAGACAGGGGGCGCGCCCTCCTATCTCGTGGGCAGCCCGGAGCTCTTCTGGCCCAACTCCGATGCTCCGTGGTCTTCTTTTGGTCCATAAAAAATCCTCAAAAATTGGCACGTCATTTGGACTCCGTTTGGTATCCCTTTTCTGTAAAACACAAAAACAAGAAGAAAACAAAAACTGGCACTGGGCTCTAGGTCAATAGGTTAGTCTCAAAAATCATATAAAATGATATATAAATGCATATAAAACACCATAGATGGGTAATATAATAGCATGAATACTTCATAAATTCTAGATACGTTGGAGACGTATGAGCATCCCCAAGCTTAATTCTTGCTCGTCCTCGAGTAGGTAAATGATAAAAGAAATAATTTATGAAGTGTGAATGCTAGTAGGTGCACAAGTTTGATCAATGATAATTTCAATCACCTTTTCTAGCATCAATATGTGTCATAATAGTAGCTTATCTCATAAAACTTTTCATGATCAAGTAACAATCTATTCACAATGTCAAGTATGGTTCAGAAACTTCATTGAGAACTAACAAACTATAATCTCTGTCATTGAAGCAATTGCAATTTATCATAACATCAGAAAGAGTCAAGAATAGAGCTTTTCAGCAAGTCCACATACTCAACTATCATATAGTCTCCTACAATTGCTAACACTCACGCAATACTTGTGGTTATGGAGTTTCAGCCGGACACTGAGAAAGATAGGGGCTTATTGTGTTGCCTCCCAACATATTCACCTTTAGGTGATGTCAACAATAATAGCCCATGCTAACTTACATCCAATTGGATATATATATCATGATCTTTCAAACACGAGGAGCTTGCCAAAGGATAAAATGAAAAAGGGAAAGGTAAGGATCACCTTGACTCAAGCATAAAGTAAAAACATAAAGTAAAAGATAGGCCCTTCATAGAGGGAAGCAGAGGTTGCCATGCGCTTTTAGGGTTGGATACACACAATCTTAATGCAAAAGAACGTCACTTTATATTGCCCCTTGTATATGGACCTTTATTATGCAGTCCGTCGCTTTTATTGCTTCCATAACAAGTTCGTACAAAGCTTATTTTCTCCACACTAATAAGTCATGCATATTTAGAGAGCAATTTTTATTGCTTGCACCGATGACAACTTACTTGAAGGATCTTACTCAATCCATAGGTAGATATGGTGGACTCTCATGGCAAAACTGGGTTTAAGGATATTTGGAAGCACAAGTAGTATCTCTACTTGGTGCTAGGAATTTTTGGCTAGCATGAGGGGAAAAGGCAAGCTCAACATGTTTGGAAGGTCAATGACAATATACTTTAACTGAGATGTCGGAAAACATAAACCATTACGTTGTCTTCCTTGTCCAACGTCAACTCTTTTAGCATGTCATACTTAATGAGTGCTTCACAATCATAAAAGATGTCCAAGATAATATATTTGTATGTGAACCTCTCTTTCTTTATTACTTCCTATTAATTGCAACGATGACCAAAACTACGTTTGCTAACTCTCAACAACTTTTATGCCTCATACTTTCTATGTGTGAAGTCATCACTAACCATGTTATAAGCAAATGAAACATATGAAAGTTCAGATTTATGACATTCAATTCATTCCCCCATTTACTCATAGGATATACATGAAGCGCAAGAGTAAATGACAAACTACTCAAAAAGATATGAGTGAAAGACACTGAGTAGTCAAATAATTATCTAGCCATGGGAGTATTCCTTTTTATTCAATAATTCAGATCCAATGATTTTATTCAAACAGCAAGTAAAATTTAAAATACGCTCCAAGCAAAACACATATCATGTGACGAATAAAAATATAGCTCCGAGTAAGATGTACCGATAGTTTTGAAGACGAAAGAGGGGATTCCTTCCGGAGCATCTCCAAGCTTAGGCGCTTGAGTCTTCCTTGAATATTACCTTGGGGTGCCTTGGGCATCCTCGATCTTAGGGTCTTTCCACTCCTTATTCTCCTCATATCGATATCTCACCCAAAACTTGAAAACTTCAATCACACAAAACTTAATGGAACTTCGTGAGATAGGTTAGTATGATAAAGAGTAAACCATGCACTTTGGTACTGTAAAATACAAGGTTCATAATTGTTTTCACATAATTCCTACTGTACCATATCATTTCCACAATTTATATTGAGAAATATAAGCCATAGAAACTAGAAGACAAGCAAACTATGTAATGAAAACAGAATCTGTCAGAAACAGAACAGTCTGTAATGATCTGAACAATAACCATACTTATGCTACTCCAAAAATTATGAAATAAATTGGTGGACGTGAGGAATTTGTCTATTAATCTTCTGCAAAAATAATCAACTCAAAAGCACTCTTCTGTAAAAACTGACAGCTAATCTCGTGAGCGCAAAGTTTCTGTTTTTTACAGCAAGATCACATTAACTTTCACCCAAGTCTTCCCAAAGGTCTTACTTGGCACTTTATTGAAACAAAAACTATAAAACATGATTTCTACAGAATCTTAATCATGTTGACACACAAAAACAGTAAGGATAAATATTGGGTTGTCTCCCAACAAGCGCTTTTCTTTAATGCCTTTTAGCTAGGCATGATGATTTCAATGATGCTCGCATAAAAGAAAAGATTTGAAACACAAAGAGAGCATCATGAAGAATATGACTAGAACATTTAAATATAACTCACTTCCTATGCCTAGGGATTTTGTGAGCACATAATTTATAGGAACAAGAATCAACTAGCATAGGAAGGTAAAACAAGTTTAACTTCAAAACATTAAGCACAAAGAGAGGAAACTTGATATTATTGCAACTCCTAGAAGCACATATTCCTCCCTCATAATAATTTTCAGTAGCATCAAGGATAGCTACTTTGTTCTCATACTCAATTGGAACCTCTTCCGAAATAGTGGAATACTAACTAAAGTTGACACTCTTCCAAATCCACTTTCATAGATATCGTACGGAGATTCAACACCCTCCAAGATAGTGGGGTCACTAATTCCTAAAGTTGACACTCTTCCAAAACCACTTTAAATTATAGTATTATTCATACTCCAAAAGATATAAGTTAAGTTCATGGAGCATTCTACAGTTAATGTAGACTAACCAATGTCCAAGCTCAAAATATACAAGTGAAGCACAAAGAGCAATTCTATAAGGTCATACTTAAAAGATATAAGTGAAGCACATGAAGTATTCTATGAATCAATGAAGATATATCTCATACTAGAATTAATCTTAAAGGAAAATACAAACACAAAGGACACAAGTCATGTGAACAAAACAAAAACCAAGGTATACCGATATTTGTTGAAGAAGAAAGATGGGATGCCAACGGGGCATCCCCAAGCTTAGATGCTTGAGTATTCTTTTGAAATATTTACTTGGGGTGCCTTGGGCATCCCCAAGCTTTAACTCTTGTCTCTCTTTATTCTTCTCACATCGGTAACTCCTCGTTCTTCAAACACTTCATTCACAAAAACTTAAACAAAAAACTTTGTGAGATCCATTAGTGTAATAAAGCAAACTACCACTTTAAGGTACTGTAATTAACTCATTCTTTGTTTATATTGGTGTTAAACCTACTGTATTCCAACTTCTCTATGGTTCATACCCCCTGATACTAGCCATAGATACATCAAAATAAGCAAACAACACACGAAAAACAGAATCTGTTAAGAACAGGACAGTCTGTAGTAATATGGAAGTTAAGTAAACTTCTGTAACTCCAAAAATTATGAAATAAATTTTACAATTTGAACAATTTGTACAGAAGTAATGTGCAAAAAGCTTCAGACCCATTTGACTTTCCAGTAAAAAAATGTAAATTCATGCACTACAGCCAAAGTTTCTATTTTTGTTCTGCACATAGTAAGCAAGCAATCATATCATCCTACAACCAAAGCTTGGCACATTATTTTTATAATATAATGGTTATATACAAGGGGATAATTATTTACTGAGAAACTTCCATGAAAAAATTCTACATTGTTTCCAAGAGCATGAACACAAGTGCTCAAGGTCGACCCTCACTTCTTCAATGCATAACTTTCCAATCGCTTCCCTTTTTGAAAAACCTTTTTAGGCATGAGAGGCAAGCAATTCCTTTTTGGTATTTTCATTCTTTTAATTTTTTTTGTATGTTTCACCCACAACTAAACAGAAACAAAAAGGAAAAACAAAATCTACTAAGTAAAGAAAGCAAACAAGCACACACGAGAATATCAACCCCACGCTATTGCTCCCCGGCAACGGCGCCAGAAAAGAGCTTGATAATCCCCAAGTGCAAGGAATCATCGTAGCAATTACCAAAGGTGGAAGTAATAAGTATGGAGTGTCGAACCCACAAGGAGCCAAAGGTAATATCAATATTCTCCTAAGCCCTATCTGCCACTGATACGACTCTACGTGCACCGAACGTTTGCTTCCAACTAGAAACAAGAAATAAAACTGTGTTGTGGGTATAAAGAGGATAACTTTGTATGATATAGGAGAGCTAAAACATAAAAGTAGGTGCTGTTATCATAAAGTTAGAATATATTACTAAATAATATAAATAGCGAGTGTGGAATAATGGTGGGTCTGTGTGCGGAATTGTCCTAGGCAATTGTTAACAAGACCAGTTGAAAGATCGTGGATGTCGCTTAGGGGGGGGGGGTGAATAGGCGCTTTAAAATAATTACGGTTTAGGCTTGAACAAATGCGGAATAAACCTAGCGGTTAATTTGTCAAGCACAAAACCTAAAACAACTAGGCTCACCTATGTGCACCAACAACTTATGCTAAGCAAGATAAGTAACTATGCGATAACAAGATATATGACAAAGAACAATATGGCTATCACAAAGTAAAGTGCATAAGTAAAGGGCTCGGGTAAGAGATAACCGAGGCACACGGAGACGACGATGTATCCCGGAGTTCACACCCTTGCAGATGCTAATCTCCGTTTGGAGCGGTGTGGAGGCACAATGCTCCCCAAGAAGCCACTAGGGCCACCGTAATCTCCTCGCGCCCTTGCACAATGCAAGATGTCGTGATTCCACTAAGGGACCCTTGAGGGCGGTCACCGAACCCATACAAATGGCGACCCTTGGGGGCGGTCACCAAACCCATACACTTTGGCAACCCTTGGGGGCGGTCACCGATACCCGTCAAATTGCTCGGGGCGATCTCCACAACCTAATTGGAGACCCCGACGCTTGCCCGGAGCTTTACACCACAATGATTGAGCTCCAAGCACCACCAACCGTCTAGGGCGCCCAAGCACCCAAGAGGAACAAGCTCAAGGGTACCAAGCACCCAAGAGTAATAAGCTTCTCAACTTGTAACTTCCACGTATCATCGTGGAGAACTCAAACCGATGCACAAATGCAATGGCAAGGGCACACAGAGTGCCCAAGTCCTTCTCTCTCAAATCCCACCAAAGCAACTAATGCTAGGGAGGAAAGTGAGAGGAAGAACAAGAAGGAGAACACAAAGAACTCCAAGATCTAGATCCAAGGGGTTCCCTCACATAGAGGAAAAAGTGATTGGTGGAAGTGTGGATCTAGATCTCCTCTCTCTTTTCCCTCAAAAACTAGCAGGAATCCATGGAGGGATTGAGAGTTAGCAAGCTCAAAGAAGGTCAACAATGGGGGCAAAAACGAGCTCAAGAGTTAGGGAACCATTGGGGAAGAAGACCCCCTTAAATAGGTCCCCACGAATCTGCCCGTTATGTGCAGAATAACATAGGAGCGGTACAACCGCTATGAGCACCGGTACAACCGGTAACAGGCAATAAGCGGTACAACCGGCCCACAACCGCCCAACAACCGCACCACAACAGAAACTAGTTCGGTGGTGGAGCGGTACATGGCCGATACAACCTCCGGACCAATTCTGGAGTGGTACAACCGCTCCAAACACCGGTTGTACCGGTCAACCGGTACAACCTCTCTATGGGGCGGTACAACCTCTCTATGTAAAACAGGCAACATCAAAATAGCCACAACTTTCGCATACGAGCTCTGAATTCGATGAAACCAAGTTTGTTGGAAAGCTAGCAACAAGGGATAACACAATCTTGAAAGAAATATCAATAAGAAGCAAATTAGAAAAGGCTCATAAGAAAAAGGTGAGAACCCTTCCTCGGATAGGACCGGTAAAACCTTCAACACCGAAAACATCATAGAAGACGCATGCGAACTCCGTTTTCGATGAACTCAAGCTTGTCATCAAGATGACCATAAGCTCTAAGAATCACAAAGAGAACCAAGCAAGAACCAAGAAATAAGATGCAAGGATGCAATGGTTTGAGATCTCTACTAATGATACGACCAAGCTACTCATCGAGAGCCCCCCTTGATAGTACGACAATCGATCCTATAACTCGGTCTCCCAACTACCACCATGAGACCGGTAAAAGAGAAAACCTATCAAGGGCAAACCTTTGCCTTGCACATGGTCCACTTGAGCTAGATGATGATGATCTTGACTCCCTCAAGTTGGACCACCTTTCTTGATTGTGTTGGCTCGATGAAGACTAGATGATTGCTCCCCCATAGTCCATTATGGGTGAGCCTCTCTTCGGCACATCTTCACAAGACCATTGACACCACAAAGGATGGAAAGATTCAAGCACCTGATCTCTTCGTGATGCTCCACTTGAACTTGCACACGGCAATCATGATGACGATCACCACTTGATGTCATCCTTTCCATGGGTTGTATGATATCTTCCTCTTGACGCAAGCCCATGGACACGTACCTAACCCCACATAGAACTCTCACATAGACCATGGGTTAGTACACAAAGTGAAATGGACAATGCTTACTTTACCATGGGATCACTTGATCCCTCTCGGTACATCTTCTATGCTTTGTGAGTTGATCAACTTGATTCACTCTTGACTTAGTCTTGATCAACCTTGAATCTTTCCAACTCTCTTCATTTGGATGATGTCTTGAAGGTAAACATGAATGATCACACAATCTTCTTCTTCAAGACATGCTTGCAATAAGCTCAACACTCACATGACCAATCTTTGGATAATTTCTTAATAGCACATTGGTCAACTCATAAACTCCTTGAAACCAACACATGGACTTCAAGAAAAACCTATGGACAAATCCTTCAAATATAACTCAAGAAAACCATTAGTCCATAGAGATTGTCATCAATTACCAAAACCAAACATGGGGGCACCGCATGTTCTTACACCAGTAGTCACTATTGCAATTTCATATGAGGGAGAGGCAAAAGCTAACATACTTTCTCTACTTGGATCATATGCACTTATGATTGGAACTCTAGCAAGCGTCCGCAAATACTAAAGATCACTGAGGTAAAAACCCAACCATAGCATTAAAGCATCAAGTCCTCTTTATTCCCATACGCAACAACCCCTCTTAGTCGGGTTCGTGTTTCCGTCACTCACCAACCCACTATAAGCGAATCATGAACGTATTGCAACACCCCATGATTTGTGCACACATAAGAGTTTTTGTATTTGAATACAAATGGCACAAAGTGGGATCATAGCTCCCCCAAAATCAATAGAAACTCACACCCAGTGCAAGTGAGCAAATCATGGGGTGTTGCAATACGAAGTGCACAAAGTAGGATTATAGCTCCCCCAAAATCAATAGAAACTCACACCCAGTGCAAGTGAGCAAATAGGAAACAAAGCCTAGCGCTTGCAACAAGCACATGGTTGAGCAACATATAAACGGGGTAATTTAAGGGTAGGCTCAACCAAAATGATGTGTGTGAGTCATGGCGAAGCACTTGAGAAGACTAAAAATAAGGATGAGCATTACGCATCAACATAGTCTTGAAAGAATGAGGCACACGGTGCAAGGCCTATCATTCCCACACACAACAGGCAAATGGGTTCACAAGCTTACTAATAAGCATATAAAGAACCTATGCTTGTGACAACCCATGGTGAAGATAGAAAATGAAAGCCTCATCAAGACGAGTGATACCAATTAAGATGGCAAAAGCCTCGTAAAGATAAACAAGAGGAAAGTAATCTTCACCACACAAAAGTGCAACAAGATGCAACGATAGAGGACACGCACTCAAGGCAAAAGCTTTGACGGAGCCACCAAAGAAATAACAAAAGAAAGACAAGGTGGATGTGAAAGAAATGGTATCATCTAGAGATGTAATTTCTCTCAAGTGTATAAGGTTCTAGGTAGACGAAATCATGATGATATATGTCTACAAAGAAGGATGTACACCTGAAATAGTTACAACATGAAGGAACAAGATATCCAAAAGGAAGTCATAGATATACCAATAAGATATTTGCTTGGAAGCATAGCACATGGCTAGATATGGTCTTATTGGATATAGATGAATTCCTACCACACAACCATCAAAGACATCACAACTAGCAACATGAGATCATCGTTGAGATGCTTTGAGAAAGGAAACAAGTATCACAAGATATGAAATGAATATCATGCCAAGATGCAACCTACACAAGGTTGAATGCAAGAGAGGAAAGCATGAATAGATACTTGTTACTGAGATATCATTGGAAGGATGTAGTAGATACCAATTGAAGGTAGATAGTAGTTCATTGATCATCCTAGCTTGACTCCAATATGCACATGGTGAAGACACCTTCCTTGTGAGTGAGCCGAGCATCCAATGCATCTCCAAATGTTCCTAGAAGAACAACACAAACTAAACGGTACCCAAACTCATCGGGACCAAATAGTTAGAAACTCCAATACATAGGACAAACTCCACATAAATATGTGCATATAGATATGAAAGTGAATTTCATGCACATCTCATCCAAATTGAGACTAGGTGGAGTTTCCCCTATATATTGAGTCAAAGAAAGAAAGCATGCCAAATAACATACATGAAGTAAATATGCATGCTCAAGGCTTTCAATAACTGAAACCAAAACAAAATGAAATGCCAAGAGAAAAGGATACCAAATAGATAAATCATCACTTGGAAGATATCATTAAAGATACATCAAGGAGTGAGATATCCATTGATACACACTAAATTAAAGATGTCAAACTCCCAAAGAGAGGATGGTTCCAAACAAACCAAGCTCTCAACAAAGTTTCATGATGGCACAAAGTACCAAAAAGAAATGGCTTGCCTTCCACCAAAACACACTTGATAAGGATCACAAGAGGAGTGTTCTAAAGAAAATAGGATAGCTCCCCCATGAGTTGTGCATTATATAGGATTTTCATTTGAATACAAAATGCACAAGGTGGGATCACCACTTTCACTATATCTAGAAAACACTAGACAAGAACAAGAAATAAACAAGATCCACAAGTGGTAGGGAAGACAACGGGAGTTGACACAAACGTTGGCAAGAGAAAAGGCAAATAAAGACAAAAGCCAAAGTAAAGATGATCAACAAATTCTACCACACATAAGTGACTACCAATTGTCAAAGACAAGAAGTATTTGAAAATAAATCCCGGTGGTAGATAACAAGGACATCCAACATCATCTTCACAACAAACACAAGCAAATTGCCACTTGTAGAGCTAACATGTCACCTAGGAATAATATAATTTACAATATCAATTCTAGGAGACACTATCTCAAATGTACACATTTTCTAGTCTTGTAATATGCACATAGCGTATTACTCCCCCATAATGTGATACCAATAAGAACTTAACAAGAGGCAATAAGAGGATCCAACACGAGATAATCAATGGAATTTTCAGAATTTGAATTTCTCATGAGAGATATATCACATAGCGACTAGATAATCTTGTAATATCAATACTAGATGGTATTCCTCATGTACACACATTTATAGGATTGTGAGGTGCACAAAGCACATCACTCCCCCAAAATGGGATGTTCCATTGATCTCTCACAAGAGCCAACTAGGATACAAACAAGAAGCAAAAGGCTCAACGCACGACGCACACGTACATGATGTGCAAACCAACACACACATACTTGATTACTCAAGATAAGCAAGTTGGAAGCGCAACATATACAAACACATGCATGGAACAAAACCAAAACAGCAAGGGGGCAAGTAACTTTCAAAGTAAACAATTTAAGTACAAGTTACCGCAAGGAGGCACATTGGATATAAGATAGAAACTTGATAATCCAATTGACTTGGCTTGAGACAAAAAGAATGATGAAGTCCCCTTAATTCTTCATAATGTAGCCAAGTCTCCAATGCCCTCCATCAACACCTATTGATCAAGTTTGAGCTTGTTGGTCCCCAACCAAGTTGGGTCCTAAGAGGTTAGTCACAATAGGCTTGGCAACCCAAATGGTTCTTTTCTTGACACCACTTTGAGTACCAACAAACTTGGCAAAAACATTGCCGACCTTATCCTTCCCAGGAGAATAAATATCATCAATAGTAATTGGGTTGGATAAGTTACCACTAGTGCATGAAGAAGCGATGTGGCCTTTCTCACGACATAAGTAGCAACGTCTACTCTTCACTTTCTTCTCACTTGATTTCTCAACAAGAGAAGCATTAACTTGAGTCTTCTTGGGAAGAGGCCTTTCTTCAACTTGAGGTTGAGCATGAGATTGAACTTGTGCCCTCTTCCCTTGTTGCTTGACACTAATGGCCTTCTTCTTCAATGGGCAAGATCTAACATGATGCCCTTCTACTTTGCACTTGAAGCAAACAATCTTGGCCGAATTCTTGACTTGTTCTTGGCCCTTCCTTTTGTTCATCTTGGACTTCTTCTTCTTATTGGAGTTGAATCCAAGTCCACCATTGTCATTGGGAGATTTTTGCACACTCAAGATATTGTTGAGTGTGGATTTCCCTTGATAACTCTTTTCCAAGTCTTTCTTCAAAGAAGTGACTTGGGCCTTGAGCTCTTTGATTTCCTCTACATGGTTAGTCTCAACACAAGTACTAGAGGAAGTATAAGCTTCATTGTTAGAGCAACAAGGCAAGGAAAGCAATTCATCACAAGATGTACCAACATTGTGAGTAGATGAATTACAAGGACTAGCACATGGCAATATACTATTTTGACTAGAAGTAGTTCTAGTATCCACATGAGGCTCACTAGATGTTACCTTAGCAATCATGGCCTCATGAGCTATCTTTAGCACATTATGGGATACTAGAAGATCATCATGAGAGCTTGAGAGCTTTTCATGACTTTCTTTCAATTTCCCATAATTGCTAGATAGCACCTCAAGTTGAGCCCGTAGCTCAACATTCTCCTTCAAAATGGATGCTTCACAAGTAATAGAGTTAGTAGCACAACCATCATCATTTACAACAATAGGAGAGGACAACTTGGCAAACTCTTTTAAATAAGAAGCTTCAAGTTGGGCATGAGACTCGGTGAGTTTGATGAGCTCACCCTTGATGACCCTTGAGCCATTTTCGAGGTGCTCAAAATCCTCAAGGAGTCTAGTATGAGAAACTTCAAGCTTGGCATTTTTAGTTTTGAAATCATTGGCCACCTCAAGAGCTCTATCATGAGATTCCCTCACTCTAGATATTTCTAGAGCAAAAGTCTCCTCAAGAGATTCGGAGGTGGTTTGTTCATGTTCAAGAGCTTGAGATAGCTCCCCGATCTCATTTGCGTAATCACGCCCATGAGCTTCCATTTTCTCAATGGTGACCTCATGCTCCTCTAGATGAGATTCCAACTCCTCAATGTATTTCTTGCCATCAATGGCAATGGACATTATTTCCATGAAGTTGGAATGAGCAATTTTATTTTTATGAAGAGCTTTAAAAGTCATTTCCCCCTTAGTTTTTAAGGAGGCACCATTATCATTCTCTTCATCATTATCCTCATCATCATTAGCATCAACATCATCATCAAGAGACATATTGGGGTACAAAGTAGGAGATACCTTTGACGCGTTAGCCATAAGGCAAAAAGCAATAGATGATGGTGTAGGATCCCTTGAGGCACCATTAAACACCACATTTTGTTCCATGGAGTGTTGGGTTTCCTCTACATTGTTAGCACAACAATTCGAGGAAATAGATGCATTTTTATCATGGCAACAATACATAGCAAGCATATCATCATGAGATTTAGTCAAGCAATTTCTACATGATATGCAAGGACTATCAACACAAGCATGTGAAACATTTGGAGTGCTCGAAGTGTTAAAGCCCAAAGAAGGAGCATTGCAATAATATAGTGATGAAGGATCATCCACAATAAGCATACTATCATCATTGCAATGACCAACACTACTTACCATATCATTACCTTGTGGCAAACCACATGTAGGTGAAGTAGAAGAAGTTGATAATACTATATGACCGGAGGTGGAGGGAGAACAATCATCCTCACAAATCTTGGACACACCATATTTATCTTGAAGCTTCGTCCACAACTCATGAGCATCCCGGAATGGCATGAGTTGAAATATAACTACATTGCTCAAAGCATCGAAAAGCACATTAGAAGCTTGAGCATTGAGATAAGAGTTTTTCTCATCCTCTAAAGATAATCTTTGGGGATCCTTTGGAGGAGAAAAACCCATATCTACAATTCGCTCTAAATTTGGGTCCATGACCCTAAAGAGATTAAGCATGCGAATTACCCAAACATCAAAATTTGTGTCATCGAAACTAAGAGTGTCAGAGAATCCTAATCCCCTAGTCGACATCTTTACTCTCTAGGCGGTTAGGCCTAACAAAGAGAGACGAGGCTCTGATACCAATTGAAAGATCATGGATGTCGCCTAGAGGGGGGTGAATAGGCGCTTTAAAATAATTATGGTTTAGGCTTGAACAAATGCGGAATAAACCTAGCGGTTAATTTGTCAAGCACAAAACCTAAAACAACTAGGCTCACCTATGCGCACCAACAACTTATGCTAAGCAAGATAAGTAACTATGCGATAGCAAGATATATGACAAAGAACAATATGGCTATCACAAAGTAAAGTGCATAAGTAAAGGGCTCGGGTAAGAGATAACCGAGGCAAGCGGAGACGATGATGTATCCCGAAGTTCACACCCTTGCGGATGCTAATCTCCGTTTGGAGCGGTGTGGAGCCACAATGCTCCCCAAGAAGCCACTAGGGCCATCGTAATCTCCTCACGCCCTCGCACAATGCAAGATGTCGTGATTCCACTAAGGGACCCTTGAGGGCGGTCACCGAACCCGTACAAATGGCGACCCTTGGGGGCGGTCACCAAACCCATACACTTTGGCAACCCTTGGGGGCGGTCACCGGTACCCGTCAAATTGCTCGGGGCGATCTCCACAACCTAATTGGAGACCCCGACGCTTGCCCGGAGCTTTACACCACAATGATTTAGCTCCAAGCACCACCAACCGTCTAGGGCGCCCAAGCACCCAAGAGGAACAAGCTCAAGGGTACCAAGCACCCAAGAGTAATAAGCTTCTCAACTTGTAACTTCCACGTATCATCGTGGAGAACTCAAACCGATGCACAAATGCAATGGCAAGGGCACACAGAGTGCCCAAGTCCTTCTCTCTCAAATCCCACCAAAGCAACTAATGTTAGGGAGGAAAGTGAGAGGAAGAACAAGAAGGAGAACACAAAGAACTCCAAGATCTAGATCCAAGGGGTTCCCCTCACATAGAGGAGAAAGTGATTGGTGGAAGTGTGGATCTAGATCTCCTCTCTCTTTTCCCTCAAAAACTAGCAAGAATCCATGGAGGGATTGAGAGTTAGCAAGCTCAAAGAAGGTCAACAATGGGGGCAAAAACGAGCTCAAGAGTTAGGGAACCATTGGGGAAGAAGACCCCCTTAAATAGGTCCCCACGAATCTGCCCGTTATGTGCAGAATAACATAGGAGCGGTATGAGCACCGGTACAACCGGTAACAGGCAATAAGCGGTACAACCGGCCCACAACCGCCCAACAACCGCACCACAACAGAAACTAGTCCGATGGTGGAGCGGTAAATGGCCGGTACAACCTCCGGACCAATTCTGGAGCGGTACAACCGCTCCAAACACCGGTTGTACCGGTCAACCGATACAACCTCTCTATGGGGTGGTACAACCTCTCTATGTAAAACAGGCAATATCAAAACAACCACAACTTTCGCATACGAGCTCCGAATTCGATGAAACCAAGTTTGTTGGAAAGCTAGGAACAAGGGATAACACAATCTTGAAAGAAATATCAATAAGAAGCAAATTAGAAAAGGCTCATAAGAAAAAGGTGAGAACCCTTCCTCGGATAGGACCGGTAAAACCTTCAACACCGAAAACATCATAGAAGACGCATGCGAACTCCATTTTTGATGAACTCAAGCTTGTCATCAAGATGACCATAAGCTCTAAGACTCACAAAGAGAACCAAGCAAGAACCAAGAAAGAAGATGCAAGGATGCAATGGTTTGAGATCTCTATGAATGATACGACCAAGCTACTCATCGAGAGCCCCCCTTGATAGTACGACAATCGATCCTATAACCCGGTCTCCCAACTACCACCATGAGACCGGTAAAAGAGAAAACCTATCAAGGGCAAACCTTTGCCTTGCACATGGTCCACTTGAGCTAGATGATGACGATCTTGACTCCCTCAAGTTGGACCACATTTCTTGATTGCGTTGGCTCAATGAAGACTAGATGATTGCTCCCCCATAGTCCATTATGGGTGAGCCTCTCTTCGGCACATCTTCACAAGACCATTGACACCACAAAGGATGGAAAGATTCAAACACTTGATCTCTTTGTGATGCTCCACTTGAACTTGCACACGACAATCATGATGACGATCACCACTTGATGTCATCCTTTCCATGGGTTGTATGATATCTTCCTCTTGACGCAAGCCCATGGACACGTACCTAACCCCACATAGAACTCTCACATAGACCATGGGTTAGTACACAAAGTGAAATGGACAATGCTTACCATACCATGGGATCACTTGATCCCTCTCGGTACATCTTCTATGCTTTGTGAGTTGATCAACTTGATTCACTCTTGACTTAGTCTTGATCAACCTTGAATCTTTCCAACTCTCTTCATTTGGATGATGTTTTGAAGGTAAACATGAATGATCACACAATCTTCTTCTTCAAGACATGCTTGCAATAAGCTCAACACTCACATGACCAATCTTTGGATAATTCCTTAATAGCACATTGGTCAACTCATAAACTCCTTGAAACCAACACATGGACTTCAAGAAAAACCTATGGACAAATCCTTCAAATATAACTCAAGAAAACCATTAGTCCATAGAGATTGTCATCAATTACCAAAACCAAACATGGGGGCACCGCATGTTCTTACACCAGTAGTCACTATTGAAATTTCATATGAGGGAGAGGCAAAAGCTAACATACTTTCTCTACTTGGATCATATGCACTTATGATTGGAACTCTAGCAAGCGTCCGCAAATACTAAAGATCATTGAGGTAAAACCCAACCATAGCATTAAAGCATCAAGTCATCTTTATTCCCATACGCAACAACCCCTCTTACTCATGTTTGTGTTTCCGTCACTCACCAACCCACTATAAGCGAATCATGAACGTATTGCAACACCCTACAGCGGGAATCCCTCACGCTTGCGCGACACGGAGGGCACCATAGGACAGCATCAAAGTGAAACATACAACTCATACCAATCTAGATCATCAATCAACCCAAAGACAAAAGATATCTACTCAAAACATCATAGGATGGCAACACATCATTGGATCATAATATGTGGCATAAAGCACCATGTTCAAGTAGGGATTACAGCGGGGTGCGGGAGAGTGGACCGCATAAAAGAGATGAGGATGGTGATGATGATGATGGTGATGTTGATGAAGACGATCACCCCGGTGATGATTCCCCTCCCGATGGCACTCCGGTGCCACCAAGAGAGAGGAGGAGAGGTTCTCCCCCTTGTGCTTCCTCCTCCATGGCTTTCCTCCTCTGGTCCTTGGCCTTCATGGAGATGATGGCCCCTCCGAGATCCTCCTCCATGGCCTCCGGTGATGATGGCCCCCTCCGGCAGGGTGCCAGAGAGGGCCTAGATTGATTTCTCGTGGCTACAGAGGCTTGCGGCGGCGGACCTTCCGATCTAGGTTAATTCCCGAAGGTTTCTGTATTTATATGAATTATTGGCGTTGGTTTCGGTCAGGGGGGGTCTCCGGGCCATCCACGAGACAGGGGGGCGCACCTCCCTAGGGGGGCGCCCTCCTATCTTGTGGGCAGCCCGGAGCTCTTCTGGCCCAACTCCGATGCTCCTGGTCTTCTTTTGGTCCATAAAAGATCCTCAAAAATTGGCACGTCATTTGGACTCCGTTTGGTATCCCTTTTCTGTAAAACATAAAAACAAGGAGAGAACAGAAACGGGCACTGGGCTCTAGGTCAATAGGTTAGTCCCAAAAATCATATAAAATGATATATAAATGCATATAAAACACCAAAGATGGGTAATATAATAGCATGAATACTTCATAAATTATAGATACGTTGGAGACGTATCACGTACCGATTGACAAAGGGAATTGTATACGGGATTACTTGAATCCTCAACATCGTCGTTCATCCAATGAGATCATCATGGAAAATGTGGGAGCCAACATGGGTATCCAGATCCCGCTGTTGGTTATTGGCCGGAGAGCTGTCTCGGTCATGTCTACATGATTCCCGAACCCATAGGGTCTACACACTTAAGGTTCGATGATGCTAGGGTTATTAGGAAGACTTGTATGTGATTACCGAATGTTGTTCGGAGTCCTGGATGAGATCCTGGACGTCACGAGGAGTTCCAGAATGGTCCAGAGGTGAAGATTTATATATGGGAAGTTGACATACGGTCACCGGAAAGGTTCGGGGGCATACCGGTATTGTACCGGGGCCACCAGAAGGGTTCCAGGGGTCCACCTCTCACGGAGGGCCTCATGGGCCGTAGTGGGAAGGGAACCAGCCCTTAGAGGGCCGGGTGCTACGTCTTGAGCTTGCGTTGGTTTTCCCCGAAGAGGAGAGGGTGATGCAGCAAGTGTAGCATAAGTATTTCCCTCAGTTTTGAGAACCAAGGTATCAATCCAGTAGGAGGCTCCTCAAAAGTCCCACGCAGCTACGCAAACAAACTGAGAACTCACAACCAACGCAATAAAGGGGTTGTCAATCCCTTCACGGCCACTTGCGAAAGTGAGATCTGATAGAGATAATATGATAAGATAAATACATTTTGATATTTTATAATATAGATGCAAAAGGTAAAGATGCAAATAAAAGTAGATTGGAACTAAATATGATAGGAGATAAACCCGGGGGCCATAGGTTTCACTAGAGGCTTCCCTCGAGATAGCATAAGTATTACGGTGGGTGAACAAATTATTGTCGAGCAATTGATAGAAAAGCGAACAATTATGAGATTATCTAGGCATGATCATGTATATAGGCATCACGTCCATAACAAGTAGACCGACTCCTGCCTGCATCTACTACTATTACTCCACACATCGACCGACTCCTGCGTGCATCTAGAGTATTAAGTTCATAAGAACAGAGTAACGCCTTAAGCAAGATGACATGATGTAGAGGGATAAACTCATGCAATATGATATAAACCCCATCTTTTTATCCTCGATGGCAACAATACAATACGTGTCTTGCAACCCTTTCTGTCACTGGGTAAGAACACCGCAAGATTGAACCCAAAGCTAAGCACTTCTCCCATGGCAAGAAAGATCAATCTAGTAGGCCAAACCAAACCGATAATTCGAAGAGACTTGCAAAGATAACTCAATCATATAAAAGAATTCAGAGAAGATTCAATTATTATCCATAGATAAACTTGATCATAAACCCACAATTCATCGGATCTCGACAAACACACCGCAAAAAGAGATTACATCGAATAGATCTCCACAAGAGAGGGGGAGAACAGTGTATTGAGATCCAAAAAGACAGAAGAAGTCATCTAGCTAATAACTATGGACCCGAAGGTCTGTGGTAAACTACTCACAACTCATCGGAGGGGCAAGGATGTTGATGTAGAGGCCCTCCGTGGTCCATTCCCTCTCCGGCAGAACACCGACGAAGGCACCAAGATGGGATCTCGCGGATACAGAAGGTTACGGCGGTGGAAATTGTGTTTCGGGTGCTCCCTGGATGTTTTCGGGGTACGTAGGTATATATAAGAGGAAGAAGTACGTTGGTGGCCGCCCGAGGGGCCCACGAGACAGGGGGGCGGGCGCCCTCCTATCTCGTGGCCACCTTGGCTGCTTCTTGGCTTGCACTCCAAGTCCTCCGGATCACGTTCATTCCAAAAATCACGCTCCCAAAGGTTTCATTCCGTTTGGACTCCGTTTGATATTCCTTTTCTTCGAAATACTGAAATAGGCAAAAAAACAGCAATACGGGCTGGGCCTCCGGCTAGTAGGTTAGTCCCAAAAAATGATATAAATGTGTAAAATAAAGCCCATAGACATCCAAAAGGGGTAATATAATAGCATGGAACAATCAAAAATTATAGATACGTTGGAGACGTATCAAGCATCCCCAAGCTTAATTCCTGCTCATCCTCGAGTAGGTAAATGATAAAAAGGAAATTTTTGATGTGGAATGCTACCTAGCATAATTCTCAATGTAATTTTCTTTATTGTGGCATGAATGTTCAGATCCAAATGATTCAAAATAAAATATTATAAAACATAAAAATAATAATGCTTCAAAGCATACTAATAAATAATCATGTCCTATGAAAATAGCATAGCCGAAGAAAGCTTATCCCTACAAAATCATATAGTTAGGCCATGCTTCATTTTCATTACACAAAATACTCCCATCATGCACAATCCCGATGACGAGCCGAGCAATTGTTTCATACTTTTTAACGCGCTTCAGCTTTTTCAACTCTTACGCAATACATGAGAACAAGCCATGGACATAGTACTATGGTGGTATATGGTGGTTGTGAGGACAAAAAGGGAGAGATAGTCTCACATCAACTAGGCATATTAACGGGCTATATGAAGATGCCCATTAATAGATATCAATGTGAGTGAGTAGGGATTGCCATGCAACGGATGCACTAGAGCTATAAATATATGAAAGCTCAACAAAAAGAAACTAAGTGGGTGTGCATCCAACTTGCTTGCTCACGAAGACCTAGGGCATTTTGAGGAAGCCCATCATTGGAATATACAAGTCAAGTTGTATAATGAAAAATTCCCACTTAGTATATTAAAGTGACGACATATGAGACTCTCTATCATGAAGATCATGGTGCTACTTTGAAGCACAAGTGTGGAAAAAGAGATAGTAGCATTGTTCCTTCTCTCTTTTTCTCTCATTTTAATTTTTTTCCTTTTTCTTTTCTCCCCTTTTTTTTCTTTTTTTTCTTTGGCCTCCTTTTTTTCTTTCTTTTTTTGGCCTGTCTCTTTTTTTTCCTTTTTTTCTTCTTGTAAAGTCCGAAGTCTCATCCCGACTTGTGGGGGAATCATAGCATTCATCATCCTTTCCTCACTAGGACAATGCTCTAATAATGAAGATCATCACACTTATATAGATTTACAACTCAAGAATTACAACTCAAAGCTAGAACAAGATATGACTCTATATGAATGCCTCCGGCGGTGTACCGGGATATACAATAAATCAAGAGCGACATGTATGAAAATTATGAAGATGGCCTTGCCACAAATACGATGTCAACTACATGATCATGCAAAAGAGCAATATGACAATGATGGAATGTGTCATAATAAACGGAACGGTGGAAAGTTGCATGGCAATATATCTCGAAATGGCTATGAAAATGCCATAATAGGTAGGTATGGTGGCTGTTTTGAGGAAGGTAAATAAAGGGTTCATGCTACCGTCGAAAGTTGCACGGTAATAATAAAGGCTAGCAAAGTAAAAGGATGAGTGTGCATATGTCCATGGACTCACATTAGTCAAAAAAGGAACTCATATACTTATTGCAAAAGTCTACTTCACCCTCAAAGCAAAGTACTACTACGCATGCCCCAAGAGGGATAGATTGGTAGGAAAAGACCATCGCTCGTCCCCGACTGCCACTCATAAGGAAGACAATCAAAAGAGCACCTCATGCAACAAATTTGTCACACAACTTTTACCATACGTGCATGATACGGGACTTGCCAACTTCAACAAAAGTATATCTCAATTTCATAATTACCCACTAGCATGACCCTAACATTACTACTTTTATATCTCAAAAGAATTATCAAGCATCAAGTTGATCATAGCATCCAGTTCTTTTTCTATGATAGTTTTTATTATACCCAACTTGGATGCTCATCATTCTAAGACCAACTTTGTAACCATAGCAAATACCATGCTGTCCTAAGAGACTCTCACAATAATATAACTGAAGCATGAGAGACTAGAAATTTCTTCAAAATTAAGACACCGTCGTGCTCTAAAAGATATAAGTGAAGCACTAGAGGAAAAACTATCAAGCTCAAAAGATATAAGTGAAGCACATAGAGTATTCTAGCAAATTCTAATCAAGTAGGCTTATCCCAAAAGGTGTGTACAGCAAGGATGATTGTGGTAAACTAAAAATCAAAGACTAATATAATACACGACGCTCCAAGCAAAACACATATCATGTGGCGAATAAAAATATAGCTCCAAGTAAAGTTACCAATGAACGAAGACGAAAGAGGGGTTGCCTTCCCGGGGCATCCCCAAGCTTAGGCTTTTGGCTATCCTTGAATATCTTGGGGTTCCATGGGCATCCCCAAGCTTAGGCTCTTGCCACTCCTTATTCCATAGTCCATAAAAGCTTTACCCAAAACTTGAAAACTTCACAACACAAAACTCAACAGGAAATCTTATAAGCTCCGTTAGTGAAAGAAAACAAAACCATCACATAAGGTACTGCAATGAACTCATTCTTTATTTATTTTGGTGTTAAACCTACTATATTCCAACTTCTCTATGGTTTATAAACTATTTTACTAGCCATAGATGCATCAAAATAAGCAAACAACACACGAAAAACAGAATCTGTCAAAAACAGAACAGTCTGTAGCAATCTGTAACTAACGCAAACTTCTGGAACTCTAAAAATCCTACCAAAATAGGAAGTACTGGGCAATTTGTCTATTGATCAGAAGCAAAAAAGAATCAATGCAAAAGCATGTTTCTGTGATTTATTGAAATTTTCTCGTGAGCGCAAAGTTTCTGTTTTTTAGCAGAAACAAATCAACTATCATCATAGTTTATCCTATAGGTTCTACTTGGCACAAACACTAATTAAAAGATTAAAACACAACTAAACAGAGAGTAGATGCAATATTTATTATTAAACAGGAGCGAAAACAAAAAAACACAAAGAAAATTGGGTTGCCTCCCAACTAGCGCTATCGTTTAACGCCCCTAGCTAGGCATAAAAGCGATGATAGATCTAAGTAGTGCCATAATAATAGGATAGATCTTGAAAGCTCATCTCATATTCTCTACGTTCGGCAGCAAGTTTTCTTTGAGGTGAGCAAAAGTAATCAAAAGGGCTAAATTTAGCGGGACAAAAGTCCCCAAGATCAATCTCAGGAGGAACGGGTTCCTCCCTTGGCCCTTCATAATGCACAATTAATTCATCACTAAAAGCATTCTTTTGGCAAAATTTCGTGAGCCTATACTCAAGAGAGTATCCTAGCTCATTGTTTCGAAGGGCAAAATCATTATTAAGTTCGTTAATTCTATCAACCAAGACATTGGTAGGAACCTTTTTCCTAAGGTTTTCATTGAAAGCAACATAGTCCGAAGATTGAAAACGCCTAAATTCCTCTTGATCATAGAGGATTGCCTCTATGGGAGGACGACCAGCGTCCACCCTATAGTGTGCAAAGATTTCTTTGGCCTCTCTTATGATAAATCTAAACTCATGAGCCAAAAAGATAGTAACATCGCATTTAACAGAAGAATGCTCAATATTGGAAAATTCCAGAAAAATTCTTTGGATGCAAGGATGCATATGCATAAATTGTCTTTCAAGTTCAACTACAAGCATAGCGATGGCATCCGCAAGACTACTGGTTCTATGAAGAATAGAACCACCCATGGAAGGTAAAGCACCGACACAAGTAAAGAAATCTTGAATAACACTTTTTCCAATGATGTTACCACTACCGATTCGAAACATTTTAGTATGCAAGATAGGGGGTTCATCGGTCGGAGCCTCGGAATTTTCCATGTTATCATTATTGTCCATATCGACGATAATCTCCCCAATTTCAGACATAGCGGCAAACAAAAGCAGGACGGAAGAAAGCAAGCGAAAGAGAGAGGAGGAGATTTGGAAAGAGAGGGTGAATAAAATGGCAAGGGTGAAGTGGGGGAGAGGAAAACGAGAGGCAAATGGCAAATAATGTAAATGCGAGGGAGATGGGTTTGTGATGGGTACTTGGTATGTCTTGACTTGAGCGAAGACCTCCCCGGCAACGGCGCCAGAAATCCTTCTTGCTACATCTTGAGCTTGCGTTGGTTTTCCCCGAAGAGGAGAGGGTGATGCAGCAAGTGTAGCATAAGTATTTCCCTTAGTTTTGAGAACCAAGGTATCAATCTAGTAGGAGGTTCCTCAAAAGTACCACGCACCTACACAAACAAACTGAGAACTCGCAACCAACGCATTAAAGGGGTTGTCAATCCCTTCACGGCCACTTGCGAAAGTGAGATCTGATAGAGATAATATGATAAGATAAATATATTTTTGGTATTTTATAATATAGATGCAAAAGGTAAAGATGCAAATAAAAGTAGATTGGAAGCAAATATGATAGGAGATAGACCCGGGGGCCATAGGTTTCACTAGAGGCTTCTCTCGAGATAGCATAAGTATTACGGTGGGTGAACAAATTACTATTGAGCAATTGATAGAAAAGCGAATAATTATGAGATTATCTAGGCATGATCATGTATATAGGCATCACGTCCATAACAAGTAGACCGACTCCTACCTGCATCTACTACATTACTCCACACATCGACTGACTCCTACCTGCATCTAGAGTATTAAGTTCATAAGAACAGAGTAATGCCTTAAGCAAGATAACATGATGTAGAGGGATAAACTCATGCAATATGATATAACCCCCATCTTTTTATCCTCGATGGCAACAATACAATACGTGTCTTGCAACCCTTTCTGTCACTGGGTAAGAACACCGCAAGATTGAACCCAAAGCTAAGAACTTCTCCCATGGCAAGAAAGATCAATCTAGTAGGACAAACCAAACCGATAATTCGAAGAGACTTGCAAAGATAACTCAATCATATAAAAGAATTCAGAGAATATTCAATTATTATCCATAGATAAACTTGATCATAAACCCACAATTCATCGGATCTCGACAAACACACTGCAAAAAGAGATTACATCAAATAGATCTCCACAAGAGAGGGGGAGAACATTGTATTGAGATCCAAAAAGAGAGAAGAAGCCATCTAGCTAATAACTATGGACCCAAAGGTCTATGGTAAACTACTCACAACTCATCGGAGGGGCAAGGATGTTGATGTAGAGGCCCTCCATGGTCTTGAGCTTGCGTTGGTTTTCCCCGAAGAGGAGAGGGTGATGCAGCAAGTGTAGCATAAGTATTTCCCTCAGTTTTGAGAATCAAGGTATCAATCCAGTAGGAGGCTCCTCAAAAGTCCCACGCAGCTACGCAAACAAACTGAGAACTCACAACCAACGCAATAAAGGGGTTGTCAATCCCTTCACGGCCACTTGCGAAAGTGAGATCTGATAGAGATAATATGATAAGATAAATACATTTTGATATTTTATAATATAGATGCAAAAGGTAAAGATGCAAATAAAAGTAGATTGGAACTAAATATGATAGGAGATAAACCCGGGGGCCATAGGTTTCACTAGAGGCTTCTCTCGAGATAGCATAAGTATTACGGTGGGTGAACAAATTATTGTCGAGCAATTGATAGAAAAGCGAACAATTATGAGATTATCTAGGCATGATCATGTATATAGGCATCACGTCCATAACAAGTAGACCGACTCCTGCCTGCATCTACTACTATTACTCCACACATCGACCGACTCCTGCGTGCATCTAGAGTATTAAGTTCATAAGAACAGAGTAACGCCTTAAGCAAGATGACATGATGTAGAGGGATAAACTCATGCAATATGATATAAACCCCATCTTTTTATCCTCGATGGCAACAATACAATACGTGTCTTGCAACCCTTTCTGTCACTGGGTAAGAACACCGCAAGATTGAACCCAAAGCTAAGCACTTCTCCCATGGCAAGAAAGATCAATCTAGTAGGCCAAACCAAACCGATAATTCGAAGAGACTTGCAAAGATAACTCAATCATATAAAAGAATTCAGAGAAGATTCAATTATTATCCATAGATAAACTTGATCATAAACCCACAATTCATCGGATCTCGACAAACACACCGCAAAAAGAGATTACATCGAATAGATCTCCACAAGAGAGGGGGAGAACAGTGTATTGAGATCCAAAAAGAGAGAAGAAGTCATCTAGCTAATAACTATGGACCCGAAGGTCTATGGTAAACTACTCACAACTCATCGGAGGGGCAAGGATGTTGATGTAGAGGCCCTCCGTGGTCGATTCCCTCTCCGGCAGAACACCGACGAAGGCACCAAGATGGGATCTCGCGGATACAGAAGGTTACGGCGGTGGAAATTGTGTTTCGGGTGCTCCCTGGATGTTTTCGGGGTACGTAGGTATAAATAGGAGGAAGAAGTACGTCGGTGGCCGCCCGAGGGGCCCACAAGACAGGGGCGCGCCCTACGGGGGGGCGCTGTAAGGCCCATGATGCGGCTATATCTCTCACGTGTCGAGGCACGACTTAGAGGCATAACCGCATTGTAGGTTTTGTCGCAAGAAGGGTCATCTTCACACAATCCCATGTAATGAACAAGAATGGGATAAAGAGAGTTGGCTTACAATCGCCACTTCACACAATACATAAATAAGTGCATACATCATCCAAAATACACTCATAGACCGGCTACGGTCAAATCCAAATGAAAAGAAGATAACCCCAAATGCTAGATCCCTGATCGTCCCAACTGGGCTCCGCTACTGATCATCTAGAAATGAAACATAGTAACGACCAAGGTCCTCATCAAACTCCCACTTGAGCTCGGTTGTGCCACTTGCACTGGTATCCTTGACACCTGCATCTGTTTTGGTAGAATCTGTGAGTCACGAGGACTCACCAATCTCACACCCGCGAGATCAAGACTATTTAAGCTTGTAAGGTAGGAAAGGGGTAATATGGTGGAGCTGCAGCAAACACTAAGCATATATGGTGGCTAACATGCGCAAGTAGGAGCGAGAAGAGAAGCAACGCATCGGTCGAGAAGCTAGAAGTGATCAAGAAGTGACCCTGAAACTAATTACGTTCATAAATAACCCAAACCGTGTTCACTTCCCGGACTCCGCCGAGAAGAGACCATCACGGCTACACACGCGGTTGATGCATTTTAATTAAGTCAAGTGTCAAGTTCTCTACAACCGGACATTAACAAATTCACATCTGCCTCATAACCGCGGGCACGGCTTTCGAAAGATAATACCCTGCAGGGGTGTCCCAACTTAGCCCATCACAAGCTCTCACGGTCAACGAAGGATATTCCTTCTCCCAGGAAGACCCGATCAGTCTCGGAATCCCGGTTTACAAGACATTTCGATAATGGTAAAACAAGACCAACAAAGCCGCCCGATGTGCTGGCAAATCCCGATAGGAGCTGCACATATCTCGTTCTCAGGGCAACACCGTATGAGACTAGCTACGAGTAAAACCAGCCGTCAAGTTTCCCCAAGGTGGCCTCGCAGGCAGCTCAGTTTGGACCAACACTCGAAGGAGCACTGGCCCGGGGGGGGGGGGGGGGTTAAACAAAGATGACCCTCGGGCTCGCGAAAACCCAAGGGAAAAAGGCCTAGGTGGCAAATGGTAAAACCAAGGTTGGGCCTTGCTGGAGGAGTTTTATTCAAAGTAAACTGTCAAGGGGTCCCATAAATCACCCAACCGCGTAAGGAACGCAAAATCAAGGAACATAACACCGGTATGACGGAAACTAGGGCGACAAGAGTGGAACAAAACACCAGGCATAAGGCCGAGCCTTCCACCCTTTACCGAGTATATAGGTGCATTAATTAAACAAGAGATATTGTGATATCCGAAAATATCCATGTTCCAACATGGAACCAACTTCATCTTCACCTGCAACTAGCAACGCTATAAGAAGGGCTGAGTAAAAGCGGTAACTTAGCCAAACAACGGTTTGCTAGGAAAAGATGGTTAGAGGCTTTACATGGCAATATGGGAGGCATGATAAACAAGTGGTAGGTAGAGCAACCATAGCGATAGAGCGAACAACTAGCAAAGCAAAGATAGAAGTGATATCGAAGGTATGGCCATCTTGCCTGCAAAGTTCTCAGAGTTGTCGAAAGCTTGATCCTCCTTAGCATACTCAACAGGTTCCTCGTTCACATACTCATCTCCCGGCTCTACCCAAAGCAAGAACACAAGCAATGGAACCACAATCAATCACGGTGCAATGCACAAGCAACATGATGCAATACATGTCATGATATGCGGGATGTGATATGCAATGCGTATGCGTGCTCTGGGAGGAAAAAGGATGAACAAGGCATCAACTTGGCAAACCAAGCATGCCGCTGGAAATATGAGGTGATTTCGGTTGAAATCGATATAAAGATCACCGGAATCGGATGCACGGTTTGCAAATGGCAAGCAAAACAAGAATGACACAATTCAGCGATTAACAGCATGATAGCACTTAGAATACATCAAGAAACTATGCTACAGCACCCCAACATAGCAACAAAGCATATGGCAGTGATCTACAAGAGATGCTTGACAAAATATGAACACTGAGGTACAGCTAATTCACACAATAACAGGTTCAAACAAGCATGGAAAAAATGTAAAAGATATCAGCTTCACAAACTTAGGTGAAAATACTAACATGGCAGAAACAGCATCAGGAAGCAATGTTTAGGGCAAGCAAACATCATGCTAAAGGAACATACCATAGAAACTTAAGTCATGGAATGATACTACTAAATGCATAGAACAAAAGTCCCTTATTGACCATGAGCCAAAAAGGATCAGAAGATATGATGGCACCCATGTAAACATAGCAAGTTTCGTTAATAGATTCGGCAAACAGAGCATGGCATTAAAAGAATTATGAAGGCATCTTTGCGAGCTCGATTCACTCATCACAAGTCATTGCATGACAAGATAAGCATAGAACCAGCAAGAAGACATGTTTATCAAACTAAACATGGCAATAACAAGTTCATAGCATGCAAGGGTTAACTATAACAACCTTGGCAAAATTGAATAACATGTAAACAATCTGCCAGGAAATATTTTATAGCAAAAGTAGAGCAAGAAAATGACATGCTAGACTACTCCATAATTGAAAACAGAGGCATGGATGGATAGAGCATAACCATATGTTCAAAACATCCTTACTGAAGTATCTCAAAATAAGTATGGATCTCTCTGTAGCATCAAGTTTACATGGCATCAAAATAACAGCAGAACAGGGACTGAAATCAGCAATATCACGAAGCCTAGTTTGCATGCTTGTGCTAGTCACCACATAGATCACAAAAATACATGGCAAGCACCTCTGTAAATATGGCATGGCATAGTACAAAACACATGTAGAGCTCGTGCACATAAGATACACACATCAAATGCAACAAAAATGACAAAACATCAAGTTCTGTTAACAAACAGCAGTAAACATCATATAGCACTCTTGCATGAGGGATTTGGGCATCGAGATGACCTCAAATAAACATGTCTGAATGGAGCAAACTGAAGAGCACATCCTGATGAACATTTCTATATATCATGCGCATGAAACGGAGCTACGGTCATGGAGTTATGATGCGATTAACAGAGCCACATGATGTAGAAAAAAATAGGACTTGGAGAAATTTCGAGGTCAACCTCTTCGGATCTAGGGTTCGTCGGGCGCGGAAACCGAGGTTGGACGGAGAAGGGGCGGCTGCAGTCGGAATCGGAAGGAGAGGGCGCCGGCGGGACAGGGCGGCGACCGGGGCGGCGGCGACCTCGGGCGGCGCCGGTGGAGGAGCGGCGGAGTGGGGCGGCACGGGCGCCAGATCTGCGGGCGGAGGCGGCGGCCGGCGAGCTCCGGTGGCCAGGCGGCTGCGGCGGACAGCGGCGCGCGGGCGTCGCGCGAGAGGAGGCGGATAACGGCGGCGGAGACCGGGGCGACGGGTCGTGGGGGCCGGCCTCGGGCCCGGGCGGGTCGGCGGCGTGGGAGGCGGCAGCGCTGCCATGTGGCGCGGCCTAGATGGCTGGGCGCAGCGGCGGGATTCGTCCGGCCCGGACGGACACGTCCGGCGGCTCGGAGGGGAATTTCGTCTAGGGTTTGCCCGAAAATCCGGAGGGGAAGGTGTTTTTATAGGTAGAGGGAGCTAGGGGGCTCCAAATGAGGTGTAGTTTTCTCTCACACGATCGTGATCCGACGACGGAGAGCATGGAAGTGACTTAGATGGGTTATTGGGCTATTTTGGAGGGGTGTTGGGCTGCAACCCAAAAGAGGCCTTTACGGATACCCGGTTAACCGTTGGAGCATCAAACGACCTCCAAATGGTACGAAACTTGACAGGCGGTCTACCGGTGGTATACCAAGGCCGCTTGGCAAACCTCGGGCTATTCCGAGAAAGTCTAACACCCACTCACGAAAAGAGACAAGAGGGGTGCGTCGATGCATGTGGGAGTGTCGGATTGCAAAACGGACAACGGGGGAAATGCTTAGATGCATGAGACGAACACGTATGCAAATGAGATGCACATGATGACATGATATGAAATGCATGACATGAACAAAATACAAAATGAAAGACAAAACCCAACTAGAGAGGGAATATCATAACACATAGCCAAAAATGGCAAGAGTTGGAGTTACAAATATGGAAAGTTACATCCGTGGTGTTACACGCGCGCCCTCCTATCTCGTGGCCGCCTCGGCTGCTTCTTGGCTTGCACTCCAAGTCCTTCGGATCACGTTCGTTCCAAAAATCACGCTCCCGAAGGTTTCATTCCATTTGGACTCCGTTTGATATTCCTTTTCTTTGAAATACTAAAATAGGCAAAAAACAGCAATATGGATTGGGCCTCCAGTTAGTAGGTTAGTCCCAAAAAATGATATAAATGTGTAAAATAAAGCCCATAGACATCAAAAGGGGTAATATAATAGCATGGAACAATGAAAAATTATAGATACATTGGAGACGTATCACTGGGCGCATCCCCCCCTTGGGCCCATGCGCCTAGGGTTGGGGGGAAACCCTAAAGGGGGCGCCCCCCATGCTTGGGGGGCAAGTCCCCCCCTTGGCCGCCCCCCCCCCCTTCTAGATCTCATCTAGAGGGGGCCGTCCCCCTTCCTCCTCCCCCTATAAATAGAGGGGCGAGGGGAGGGCTGCATACACACCTCCAAGGCGCAGCCCCTCTCCTCCCCAACACCTCTCCTCCTCCGCAGAAGCTTGGCGAAGCCCTGCCGGAGTACTGCCTCTCCATCACCACCACGCTGTTGTGCTGCTGCTGGAGCTCTCTTCCTCAACCTCTCCCTCCTCCTTGTTGGATCAAGGTGCGGGAGACGTCTCCGCTCCGTATGTGTGTTGAACACGGAGGTGCCGTCCGTTCGGCGCTAGGATCATCGGCGATTTGGATCACGACGAGTACGACTCCATCAACCCCGTTCTCTTGAACGCTTCCGCTCGCGATCTACAAGGGTATGTAGATGCACCTCTCTCTCTCATTGCTAGATGACTCCATAGATTGATCTTGGTGATGCGTAGAATTTTTTTTATTTTCTGCAACAATCTCCAACACCTAGCACTTCCATGCAAAGCTTTAATTGGTACCAATGCATCATCCACAAAAAATAAGTGGTTTAAACTTGGGGCTACATTACATATACAAATCCCCCTCAGATTACCATCCACCTAGACCTTAGTAGGGAATAAAAGCCTTCAACAGAAATCAGAAAAAGGTAAGGTGTTAGGGGATCACCTTGCGGGAGGCCTCTTTGGGAATCAACACATCTGCACATTTCCCCATTGACCTTAAATTTGCATGCCACGATTGTTACACACATCATAATCTTCTTCATCACTTTAGATGTAATTGGTCTTTAAACGTTTCCAGCCGGAGCGCCGGCAGAACGTTTCAACCAGACGCGCACGAGTCGTAGATGTGGACTGAAATTGCATGCCCATCTACTGACACGCGTCCCCCCGCACCGTTCTATCCAGCCCCACCTTTTCTTTTCGTCCACACACGTTCCCCGCAGCCCCGAAGTTCCTGGACCACCTGTGTCTTATCTTCTTCCCCATAACTTTTTCTCTCTTCCATTGCCTGGCTGCTCCGTTTCCATGGCGCTGCCATGGATTTTTCTCAGGCCGCCCTCCTCTCATCTCTTCTTTCCTCCACCGTTTAGTTGCGTGCTGGGAACAGAGCTATCCTATGCTACGAGCGATGGCTGGAGCTGAGTGGGCTGCAATCACGACGGTGCTGCAATCAGCGCTTGTCGCCATGGGCGTCCGCAACTGATTGCGCTGCTCTCCATGGCCGCGGCATCAGATTTTTGCTACAACCATGCTTTGATTTTGCTGGAACCAGTCCATGTTTTTTCTACCACCCACCCCCACACCCCCTCCCCAAAATCTGCTACCACGGTAATTTATGCTGGAAACGGTGAGCCATTTTGCTACATTTGTTTTTGCTTTTGTTACTACCGGTGTTTTATGAATTTTTGCTACATCCATCTCCATGACATCATCTGTTTCGTCTGTTTTTCCAATTGATTTTTGCTATGACCATGCTTTGATTTTGCTGGGACTAGACCATGTTTTTGCTACCACCCACCCACCCAAAAATCTGCGACCACGATGATTTTTGTTGCATTTGTGTTTTTTTGCTAGAACCATAATCAGATTTTGCTGGAACCATGTAATTTTTTTGCGACAAGCATATCAATGTTTTGTTGAAAACCATCTCATTTTTTGCTGGAACCACACAATGTTTTGCTAGAACCATATAATGTTTTGCTGGAACCTTGTTTTTTGCTGGAATGTCTCCACTTTTTTGCTATGAACGGCATCAAAATTGATACCATGGGGCGACGAGCAGGGTGACGGAGGTGCTGCGACCTGCAACCGGCGCACGTCGGAGTTGCGACTATCATCATGGGGAGCTGCAACTACGGGACACGCTGCTGCATGCACGAAACGGGTAGGAAACACAGAAGGAGACGACGCTGCGAGGGGCGGCGACCAGCGGGACGCGCCGAGCGGTGCTTCTAGGTCGGGCGCGTCGTTCGTCCATGACGGCGCAATAGGTTGGTTTCCCAGAGAAGAAGACACAAGGGAGCAGAAAGAATATCGTGCGGCTACAATTTGCTAAATCGCACGGTGCGGGTGCGACCGGCCCAAATTTGGGTCGGTGTGCCGGTGCCTTGCACTTGCCTTAGAGCAACTCTATCAGACCCCGCATCCCGCCCCGACCCATAAAATAACCGCCAAAATGCGGGTCGGGGCTGAAAAAGCAGCCCGATCAGACCGCGCATCCCGCCCCGGCCCGCAAAAAAATTTAGGGGGCGCGGCAAAATCCCGACCCCAACCCGGGAAAACGCGGCTTTCCCCCTCGCGGCTGTGATGCCTTGCATATAAGCAGAAGCGGTTGGTGGTGGGGGAGGGGGGACATTTCATCCCGCGCTTTCTCCCACCAACCACCACTCCTCTCCCCCTCGCGCCGTCGCCGGCCGCCGCCCAAGATTCCGGCGACAGCAGCCTGCAGGAGCACGCCGGAAGGCCGCCACGTGCACGAGGCCTCCCCTTCCTCCCCCCTTCGTCGGCGGGCCGCCGGATTTGCATATCTGCGGCACTTCATCGCGGGCTGCTGGATTTGGCTTTTCCCGGCCGACGGTTGCTGCCCCAGGCGATGGAGTGGTCGGGGAGCCTCTCGCGCAATCCAGGCAAGGGCGCATTGCCGCATGCAGGCGCGGGTTCGTCCGCCCGCCGCCGCTGAAGGTTTGCGGGCATGGACTCGTCCGGCCGTCCGCCGGGCTCGGCGCTCGCGCAGCGTCTTTGTGGCCTGCTGATGCCGCTCATAGAGTGCGACGACTGCCCGCGCCAAGTGCTGCGGCTCACTTCGGGCACGCCGAAGCACCCCGGATGGGTGTTCTACAAATGCGAAAACGATGGGGTACGTGCACTTGCGGTAGCTCGTTCCATAGCTCATTCTTTAGTTCAATTGCGGTAGCTCACTTGGAGCTTGCTCATTCTTTTGTGTAGGACGATGGATGCTCATTTTGGTTTTGGGAAGGCCAATACATTGTTTTGTTGATAGAAAGAAACTTAATAGATATTGGTGCACTCCTTAGTACAATCGAAGGCAATGATGCGGCTGCATGTGCAACTAGAGGGGAAGCAATGTCTACTTCT
The DNA here is from genome assembly GCF_018294505.1 of Triticum aestivum. Lineage (NCBI taxonomy): Eukaryota > Viridiplantae > Streptophyta > Magnoliopsida > Poales > Poaceae > Triticum > Triticum aestivum. Next base: position 534,208,953 of record NC_057810.1, on the reverse strand, counting down.
TTGGAACCAAAGATGAAGAATGAAGAAAGCAAGATCAAGAATGAAAAAAGCAAGATCAAGAATCCGCAGATCAACAATGAGTGCATGGAGAAGGTATTGCTTCAACTAGTGGGATCAGTTATGGAAGTTGGAAATCTTCTGAAATGCATACTTGTGGTTCTTGTTTTCTTTGGTTTTGCTATTCTAGCCAAGATTTGGTGATATCTTTTGTATCTAATGTTGTTGCAAAAGCAAAGAAAAGCACTATGCAATATCAATTTAAGTTGCAAATCTAGGTTTTACGGGCCGGCAGGAGCTGCGCTAGATCAGAACCCGCAGAAGCCAACCCGTAAAAAAGCATATTCCGCGAATATGCGTTTTTACGGATCCATTATGCGGGATCTGCATCTGTGTCAGCCTGCGCCGGCCTGCAAAAGGGGTTTTACGCGAACTGCAAACGAGTTATGCAGGCCGGCGGGATGCGGGGTCTGCTAGAGTTGCTCTCACACGAAGTACGCAACTGATCCTCTAGTTACGATAATGTAGCCGTTACCTACGGCCATTACCAGGAAACTTCCTCGCGACCTTGGTGGCGTGTAGAAAAATGTTTACCCAGATAAACAAAGATATAACAGAATTTGATGTGACACTGCAAGTAAAAAATGACGTCCTATACACAACCATGATTATCATTAAACATGTCAAAGCTGCAAAAGGGAAGCAATTACGATACCGAGACATCACTGACAAGTACGTTTGAATCTTTAATTTTCTTTTGAAAAGGTATGCCTTGACATTGTCCGTTTTGGTTATCCATAGAGAGTTGTGCTTTTTTTGGGGGGAAATTGTTGCTCTTTTATTCAAAGTTAGAGAGCTATGCTTATGACTAGTCAAAGTCGATGAGTGAATTTCATGCCTTTTTAATTAGCCGTGCATACCTCGGACACCATCATATGCATTCCAATCACGTGAGAATATTTACCTACTGGAATGGAAATATTTAATTATCAAAGTTGATGACTAGCGTGAGAAGCCCAACCAGCGACTTACATGCCTCCTTTGGCTCATATGATTATTATAAAAACATAGAAAAGTATAAAACCATACGAATCAAATTGGAATACATGTGTAAAATAGAGGATTGAAAAACGCGAGAATTTTACATACTTGGGTGATTGGTTCATAGGAATATAGAAACACATAAATCATACTCCCTCCGTCTCAAAATAAGTGTCCCAACTTTATACTAATTCTAGTACAAATTTGTACTAAGCTCAAGGTACTTATTTTAAGAAGGAGGGAGTAATAAACAAAGTCATATCAAAGTAAACCAAATGAAAAGGCATAGTTAGCATGTTATTATGCACTAAGAATCTTAATCTTATTCTTCGTGCGTGGGAATTTGAAAAAGACGTCCAATAGATTGTAAGATTCCTACATTTTTTCTTCAAAACTAAAACTAAAGGAAAATTTTCTTCAGTTTTCTTTTGAATATTTATTTGAATCAAAGGCTTGAATAGTGTCACCATAGATCTTTTTTTCTATTCCTATGTATTTCTTTCACTTTTTCTTTGAACCCAAGAAGGCCTCATTTGCATACCCACATGGTCGATGAAAAACAGAGGAGTATAAATATGATGGAATTAGATGCCATATTTTGTGGACACCCACATGAATGTATATCACAGTGCTCGAAATAGGCTTTTGCCTCACTTTATAGATAAAACAAACATCCATACAACCAAGTACCAAGACACATAACAAATACGACGGCGGGGCAACAACACAATCACACCCAAAAGAAGCATAACAGAAATAGATAAAAAAAAGCCACCGACTGGCATGCTAGAAGGCGGCCCTATGAAGAGGATAGTTGGCGTGCGGCAACCGTAAGCACATCCAACATGAGCCTTAGTCGATCGCGGTCTCGTTGCCTAGAAAGCGCAAGGAATTTGAAGATCGAGTCAGAGGCTTGCCACGGGAAAAGATCCACTCAATCACCCTTCTATTATGAGTCTTCCACAATGTCCACAACATTGCCGCAAAGATGAGCCAAAGTAAGAGATGATTGCGGCCGGTCTAAGTAGCTCTGGTCTCAAGGAACTCTGCAAGGTCCAGGGCCGCCCAGTCGGGCCCTAGCACCTCACAAACGAAACTCCAAAGGGCCCGTGCTGCCATGCATGAGAATGGGATGTGGGTCCCAGTCTCTGGGACATCACATAGGGGGCACAAGCCATTACTCGGGCCATTCCTCTTGAGCGCCTCTATCCCAGAGGAGAGGCGTTCGCACAGAAGCTTCCACACAAAAATCCTGATCTTCATAGGCAATGGGGCCTACCACTACGGGGAAATCCATGGAATAGTCAGTGAATGACATAGTGCTTGATATGACAAACTATGGAGAACTCACCGAAGGTGAGAGACTCTAGGAAATGGTGTCCAGGGATTCCATGCGGGAGGGCTGCCCGCAATCTAGCCCACTCAACAGTTTCCTCCTACCCAAATGTGTGACGGAACAAGATGTTCCACTACCCATTCTAGAATGCTGCAGAAACCAGGATACTCAGGTCAGCGCAGATAGCAAACAAGCTTCGAAAAGCCACCCGAAGAGCCACACCCCCAACCCATGGATGTAGCCAGAATTGGGTCTCTTCCCCATTACCTATAGAGAAGGAGACCCCAAGACGGATCACCTCGTTGATCTTCTAGACGAATTTCTAGAACTAGGAGCCATCCAGGCGAGAACAAGCCAGGAGTGGATCGCCTCTAAGATATTTCGCGTGGAGAAGCTATAGCCATAGACCATCCTCTCCCCGCAAGATCCGCCAGACCCGGCGCGACATGAGGGCAACGTTTATGCGACGCGAGGCAATAATACCTAGTCCACCCCGATCCTTAGGCATGCAGATGTCTGCCTACTTGACCATGTGATACTTCTGGCGACCGTCAGCCGCCTGCTAGAAGAACCTAGCCAAGTCCTTGTCAAAGGAGCTATGGACGCCCCTCCGGAAGGAGATACATCCCCATCATATACATGGAGAGGCTCGCTAGGTTGGAGCTAATAAGGACAACTTTACTTCCCTTGGAAGTGAACCGTCCACACTAGGTCTGAGGACAAGACATTACTCGTCCCACAAGTGGGTCAAATTCACTTAACAAGATCCTGGAGTCTGACATAGGCATCCCTAGATAAGCAATGGGGAAGTTCGCCAACTTGCAGTTTAGGTTATCCGCAATCCGCTATTGGTCGGCCGCAAAGTACCCTAGGACGACTACCTCATTCTTGTCAAAGTTAATCTTAAGCCCCGACATGGCCTCAAAGCATAGTAGGAGGAACTTAAGATTAACGATGTCAAGGTCCAATCTCTCCACCATAATCAAGGTGCCATCCACATACTGCAAATGGGTGACACCACACTCGGGAATCAGGTGACCCACAACCCCCTTGAGGTGATCGGCCAACCTAGCTTTGTCTAGGATGCCAGCCAGGACATCGACTACTAGGTTGAAGAAGAGGGTAAATGAGACCCCCTTCCTTAACTCCCCAATAGGACCTGAAAAATGAGCCCACATCGTCATTGATATTAATGGTGGCGTTCCCAGTCCTAACAAACTGCATAATCCACGAGCATCATCTCTCATCGAAACCCCTTCGTTGGAGCACCAGCCGCAGGAAAGACCAATACATGCGGTCATATGCCTTTTGGAAGTCCAATGTATACCATAGTGTCCCCGAAAAAATGGAATGTACTACCTCTGCATCTAAATATAAAAGGTTTTGGTAGTTTAAATTAAACTGCGAAAATGTCTTATATTTAGGAACATAGGGTGTATAACATAGTGAATAGACACTCCTATACATAGAAGAAAAGAGATAAATATACATGCTCGATTGGACATCTCAAATAAAGTGAATACATGGAGTCTGAAAGGAAGAGTAGGAATTTTAAAAGCTAATCTTATGACGGAAAAGACAACACAGTATTGTGCCCCTTTGACTTAAAAGAATTCATGGGAATTTTGGGTATGGGCTATTTGATTTGTAAGGTTGTAACCTATAAGATTTTGTGGAATCCTTGCAATACATTTCGTAGGATTTGTGTCTTAAATGTCTGGGAAAAATCATTTGCTTTTAATATGGTGTAAGGGCATCTCAAAAGCAGACCTGCAAAGTGCCAGTATATGTTCGAATCACAGTGTTCTGACCGTTTCTCCAACGAAGTTCCTTAAGTGTCCACGGACCAATCTGCATGTCCAAATTTCGTTATACTGGCCACAAACTTGAGGACGTTTTGCGGGCGTCCAGACATCCGCATGTCCAACCAAAAGCAACCATGTGCTCTTCTCTCTCCCGCAAGCACGACAGACGGAGGGCACCACGCATGGCCCGAGCTAGTCCTTGGCAGCAGCCATGGACACAAAAACGGAAATATACACACAAGGATCCCCAGAGTTCTCCTAGCCACAAGGTGCGTGGCTGAAAATAATCCCGGAGCTCGCCCTTCTCGGTATCCGTGGGGATGGTAACTCACAGGGAGCAACTCTCACAATCACCAAGAACAAATCTCTCAATCACAGGGAACAATTCTTAGAATCACAAGGAACAACTCAGAGAGAGGAAAATGATTCAAAAGAGTAAAAAACAACTCTCTTAATCATTAGGAACAAATCTCTCAATCACAACTTGTTGTTTGTGTCACCATGGTCGTTGTTGTTATTGGCTACATGTGTCTGTCGTTTGTGCTCAAGAGCACACAAAGTGTTTGATGAAATGCATACACGAGCAAGGTCGGACCAATAGGGAAAGTTTGATGACTATTATTGGATGACCGGCTCTCGTATTGTGTTCACGGATGCGGCCGGATGCGGCACGCGGACAAATAGTGTGTTTGTTTTAGGGGATAGCGTTGGAGATACCCTAACCAAACAAACGTGGTGCAGGCAAAATCCTATAAAATTTGAGTGGATATGATACCGCAATCATGTATTTTTCATGTCCCACGTTTTTAGAATCATAGAAGTCGAATACCCACAAAGTTTTTACAAGACTCAATTCCTATCAAATTTGTATGAAATACTTTGACCCAAACCGGTGGCGGATCCTGTAAGTGAAGATTAGGGGAGACCAAAGAAGGCAAATAGTGCAAATCATTCATAAGAAAGGCTCAATTGTAGCAAGGTAGGGATTTCCCTTTTTGGGGTAAAAATAAAATGCAAGGAAATGACATCACGATATGCATGCACAAATGTATAAGAATGCAAACATTGTACGACTATGTTTTTTTTATTTTTAGTTTCAGAAAAAAATTAGCACTAACCGACCTCACCGAAATTCAGTGAATTTCATCGACTTTGGGTTTGCATTTCGGCCAAAGGGCAGAAATATTCACTTGAATTCAATTAAATGTTTGATTTTTGTGAAACGATTGAACTTCTGTGTACTACTGAAATTGCTGAAATATTTTGACCGAAACGTAAATATTCAATGTCTACTGAAAGTATCGAAATCCAGTGAATTTCATTGAAATCCCACTGACAGTGAAAACCAGTCTACAACATAACAAGAGGGGAAAGGTTTCCACTTCTGGACATAAAAGGACTCTATTGCCTAAATTGCAGGAGGGGGCAAAGCCGGGATTCAACTCAATCATGACCACCCGTTGCGAATCCATTGTCTGACATGTCTCTTACCTTATTCAATCAAGATAGCTGCAGCTGTACTCGAGCCCATGAAAATCCATCACGGGAAATCTCACCACTTCACACCGGAATCCCGAGTTCCTCAACAGCGACGCCGCGACGGCGACCAACGACAAACGCGGGGAGACGAGAGCCGGAGAAAAGACAAGACGAAGAGAACCGGAACCGCCGACTCGGGAGCACACCAAAAACGGAGATGCGCCGCCAATAATTTAACAGTGCGCACCATCAAGAACACGATGCCTTTTCCCCCCCTCCCACCCCTCGCTTCCTTCCCATTTCGCTCTGTGTGTCGTTGACGAGATCTCGCGTCCATGTGGCCGGGGTTCTTTTCCTTTGACTTGATCCAACCAGGAAGAAGACTTCGAGCCGTGCGAAGCTAGTATATTGGCGGTCTGCTGGTTGCTCCCATCACTTGGTTTCCTCCTCTTCTTGCCATTTCTCGTCTGCTTGCTTCTTCTTCTTGCCCCCCTCCCCTGTCCGTCCCGGAGCGTGCAAAGTCTGATCTGGTTCTCCTCCTGTGTCCGTCCACATCCAGGGGGGTCCTGGATTTGGAGACGGAGATTGGCACCTGGAAAGTGGTCGATGTGCCTGTCAGTCTTGTTGTTTTGCCGGGATTGGTAACGGGCGGGCGGGCGAGAGAGAAGTGATGGGAGTTTGATTTGCCACTTTGATCTTGGGATTGGTTCTTGGGGGGCGGCGGTAGTTGGCCCGTTTCTTGGTTCTTTTGGGGCGGAGTTTGTTTGGGATCGGGAGAGGAGTAAGCCATTTCCGGGCGGTTCTTGTCGGGGGATTCGCGCGGGCTGAGGCAAGTTCGTCGGCGAAGATGAGGCTGACTGTGCGTGTGATCGGAGCCCGCAACCTGCGCGCCATGGATTTCAACGGGTTCAGCGACCCGTATGTGAAACTGCAGGTTGGGAAGCAGCGGTTCAAGACCAAGGTGGTCAAGATGAACCTGAACCCGGAGTGGGACCAGGAGTTCAGCTTCGTCGTCGCCGATGTCCGGGAGGTGCTCAAGTTAGATGTCTATGATGAAGACATGATCGGGACTGATGACTTCCTGGGCCAGGTGAGGGTGACACTGGAGGATCTTCTGGCCGCGGAGAACTTCTCGCTCGGCACGCGCTGGTACCAGCTTCTTCCCAAGGCCAAGAGCGACAAGGCAGTTGATTGTGGTAATTGTTTCAACTCTCAATTTTTCTCTAGTCATTTCCTCATGGACGTTTGCATACGGATTCAGTATTTGACTTTGGTATTCATCTATCTGATGCTAACTGTAAGATATTGAAGGGGATGTATTCTACTTACACTGCGAAATATCTCTAGTGACGTTTGCTATGTTAAGTAATGTTTTTTTTTTGTCTTTTTGCATATGGATTCAGTATTTGACTTTTTGAAATTACAACATGTATTCGTTTATCTACTGCTAACTGTAAGACCTACAAGGGCATGAATTCTACTTACTATGTAATTGTGCGAAATATGCTGGGCACTTTGCTGTTATTTATTATTTAGTTGCATCCTGCAGGGGAGATTTGTCTTGCAATATCTTTAGAAACAGCTGGGGCCACACGATCATGGTCTGATGATCTTGCAACTGAACTAACTGGTACACAGAAAGAGTATTCATTGCAATCCAGTCAAAGCGCAGGAGCGTCATCGGCTGCATTAGCTTATGAAGAAAATGAAGCTACTAAAGAAGATGATGTTAATGAGTATTTTTCTGATGGAACTGAAATCCCTGAAGACGACAAATGTGGCGAAGTGAGAGATCCAGAGGACAGGTTGATTCCTACTGAAATTTCTAGTGAAGCCGGAACTTCTAAAACAGAAAAGCTTGACAAGCCCTCGCTTGTTGATCGTGTCTATCAAATGTTTGCCAAGAAAAATGATGATATTTCGTCAACGTCATTGACAAAGACCGAGGCTTTAGAAGAAGTTCAACAAGCACCAGCAGTATTTGAGGCTCCTTTAATCCAAACTAGTGACATTTGTTTAGAGATTACATTTGCTGAACTATTGGGATCTTTTGAATCAAGGCACGGACAAGTCGAAATGCCTGTGAATTTACAAGGAATTCTTGTTAACCAGTCATATTTTACGTCACCTAGTGATTTGAATAACCTTCTCTTCTCACCAGATTCAGATTTTCGGCAAACATTGGTTCAGCTTCAGGGTTGTACTGATTTCAAAACGGAACCCTGGAGAATTGATAATGATGGGGAGTCCCTGAAGAGAGTGATAAGTTATACAACTGCACCATCCAAATTGGTTAAAGCTGTAAAGGCAACAGAGGAACAATCTTATTTGAAGGCTGATGGAAAAGAGTATTCAGTTCTATTGAGTGCTAGCACTCCTGATGTTCCTTGTGGTACTTATTTTCGGACAGAGGTTCTTTTCCGTATTATGCCAGGCCCTGAACTTGATTCTGAGCAACAGACTTCACATTTGGTAATTTCTTGGCGCATGAATTTTCTTCAGAGTACTATGATGAAAAGTATTATAGAAAATGGAGCAAGACAAGGCTTGGAGCAAAATTATTCACAGTTCTCTGATCTGCTGTCAGAGAAGATCAATCCTATTGATGTAGACGATGCTGGATCAGATAAGGAGCAGGTCTTAGCTTCATTGCAAGGGGGGCAGGAGTCTGATTGGAAGATAGCATTCCTATACTTCTGCAACTTTGGTGTCTTGTCCTCTCTTTTTGTTGCCTTGTACATTGGTGTTCATGTTTCACTAGTGAATTCAGGTGCAGTTCAGGGACTTGAGTTTCCTGGATTAGATTTGCCAGATTCTATCAGTGAGATTGTCATGGGTGGGCTATTGTTTCTTCAGGTGCAACACATATTTAAGAAAATCATGTGTTTTTTTCAGGCAAGAGAACAAAAAGGTAATTTTCCCCTTTTTATCTTCTCATCATTTTGCATCTCCAGCATGCATGTACCTGAACCTCTTTGGAAATACAAGATTCCCATTATTAACAAACCATGGCTATATTTATGATAAGAAAATAACATGCTATACACATTTTTTTGGAGTTTTTATTTTTCTTGATGCAAAAGAAATATGGAACTTCTGACATTATTTTCTCAAGAAAACTAATGGGTAAATACCATAGTAATTTGACTATTTTTTATCTACACTATTGAATCTTGTAGACATGAATGTGATTATGTTAGGCTAATAGTTTCCCTCATGCAGTTGGTGATCATGGTGTGAAAGCACAAGGCGATGGATGGTTGCTAACTGTTGCCTTAATTGAGGGAACCAATTTGGCACCAGTCGATGCTACTGGTTTCTCTGATCCTTATGTGGTATTTACTTGCAATGGCAAAACCAAAACAAGCTCAATCAAGTTCCAAACACTTGAACCTCAGTGGAACGGTATGTGTTCTGTTGTAGAGTTTCTGATTTTTCTTCCGAAATATATCATCGAGGAAGATTAACTTGGGAACTCCTCATTTTAGTAGAAAAGATGGAGCCATGTGATACACCTGCATCTGGTAACTAAATAAGTTGTCCTAAATGTTGCAGACATCTTTGAGTTTGATGCCATGGATGATCCTCCATCAGTGATGAATGTACACGTATATGATTTTGATGGACCATTTGACGAAGTTACCTCTCTTGGACATGCTGAAATCAACTTTGTCAAATCAAATCTGTCAGAGCTAGCAGATGTATGGATTCCTCTTCAAGGTAACTTGGCTAAGTCCAGGCAGTCTAAGTTACACCTAAGAATCTTCTTGAACAACTCAAAGGGCACTGGTATGGTCACTGAGTATCTGAGCAAAATGGAGAAAGAAGTTGGTAAGAAGGTGAGTGCTTTCCTTCCCATATTCGCCGAAGCATACTGTTAATTTGTGATTTTCCCCTAGTCTGATCTGGGTTACTTCTGCCAGATGACGTTGCGGTCTCCTCGAACTAATACTGCATTCCAGGAGCTCTTCTCTCTGCCTGCAGAAGAATTTCTAATCAGCAGTTTTACCTGCTACTTGAAGCGGAAATTGCCTACACAGGTACTTCTCGAATTGCGACTTAACACTGTTTTGAACTTAGTTCACAACCAGTAGATTACTATAGTGTAGGGGAAGGCCAAACGACATGACTTGAAGGGAAATTGGGGTTTTGGAAGGGGGAGTTGGAAGTGTAACATAGATGAGGATCATGGGGAGATTATATTGATTCTTCTTTGCTTGAGCGCACAACGTATATATAGGCCTGACATGACTGTACCGTAGGGCCCTAAGGCTCGAACTTCTCTGATTCATATCTTACCCAGGAAGCACAAAACACATAAGCTTAACTTGCAGAGTTGTTAATTTTGAACTCCTTATTCAGTTACTGTCATAAATGCCATTTCAAAATAAATAAATTAAAAGGATGCTGGCCTGATATGTGATTCGTTGGTTTGGATGCTGCTAACTTGTGGATGTGGCACCTTTTATCAACTATGAACATCTCAGATTGTCAAGTTCTAACATGTGGATTGAAAATAAAAGTTCAGATTATTTTCATGTTATTACATGTGTGATTTCAAATAGTACACGGATATCAAATAAATACTCCCTCCGTCCCATAATATAAGAGCGTTTTTGACACTACATTAGTGTAAAAAACACTCTTATATTACGGGACGGAGGGAGTAGCTTGCTAAGGGTTCAGTCAATATTCATTTCAGGGCCATCTTTTCTTGTCTCCAAGAATAATTGGATTTTATTCAAGCATGTTTGGCCGGAAAACAAAGTTTTTCTTTCTATGGGAGGATATTGAAGACATACAGGCAATTCCCCCATCACTATCGACATGGAGTCCATCCCTTGCAATAACTCTTCACAGAGGTAGAGGCATGGATGCAAAGCATGGTGCGAAGAGTGTAGAGAGTGGAAAGCTGAAGTTTTCTTTGCAATCTTTTGCATCATTTAGTGTGGCCAATAGGTAATCTCCACCTTCCTTAAATAATGAAGTGCTTTAGCTCCACTAACACCAAACCACTCAAAGGTTTGCCTATAGCAACTGCCAGTCTGGACCATCAATACATATCTGCATTGATACACATAGCACCTTGGACTATTTGTATGACATTATTGTTCTTGTTATTTTACCCTTGCCCTTATTTTTTGGTGCTTTACAGGACAATAATGGCGTTATGGAAAGCAAGATCATTGAGCTCCGAGTCTAAAGTACAGATTGCTGAGGAACAATCTCAAAATAATACACTTCAGAGTGAGGACAGTGGAATTTTTGTTGGTGTTGACGATTCCAAGAGCCTTCAGATGAGTGAAGTTTTCTCGTCAACCATTTCTGCTAATGTAAGTTCAGTAAAATTTGCAGCTGCAACTCTTGGAACTGCTTAGGATGAACTTTAATCGCCAGATGGTGAACTGAAGCATATTTGTCTTTTGCCAGATGAATTCACTTCTGGAGGTGTTCGAAGGAGGTTCGTTGGAGATGAAAGTCATGGAGAAAGTTGGATGCCTCAAATACTCGGCTACACAATGGGAATCAGATAAACCTGATGAATATCAACGACAAATTCATTACAAGTTTAGCAGGAAGTTGTCTCCTGTTGGAGGAGAAGTGACTGGGACCCAGCTGAAATCTCCTATGCCCAATAAGAAAGGGTGGATTATTGAAGAGGTGATGGAACTTCAAGGCGTCCTTCTTGGTGACTTCTTCACGGTATGTCGATATACTTGAAACTTCTGCTCACATCTCAGAAAAAAAAACCCATGTGTTTACTAGTGAGCCAGTTTGACTTTAGAGTAACACCTACTAAATGGGATACCACTTCAAGAAACATCTGCCATTGAAAACTAGTTGTATCCCTCACTTGCTTGCCATTCGTTTTTAAATTTTAAGTGGGTTATTGTACTAAAGTTGCATCATTTTATTTTCACTAGTTTGTTGAAATCCCTGAATGAGCCTACCCCAACTTGTTTGGGACTAAACGCTCTGTTGTTGTTGTTGAAATCCCTGTATGGAGGATTTATTTGATTCAAAAAGTAAGTACTAAACTACAGGCAGCTTTTAATAAAAAATCTGCTCTGCTGGTTCAAAAGACGAAACGGCTTCAGTGAATGATCTAATTTTAGTATTACTTTAAACAATGTGAGTATAGGTTTACCATGAGGTATATGTGACATGCATTGCGTAATTTTGCGAGCAATCTTTATTCTGGGGTTTATATGCAGAGACAAATATGAAATATTACTGTAGGTTGTCCTTTTGTCCATTTTCCTGATTTAAAGATGGAACCAGGCACGACATCTCTTCCATCCGAAGAAGAGAATTTGTAGGGGCCATACATAAAGCTAAAACAGCAGGATTCTACTAGAGATAAGAAACATATTAGGACACCTTTGTCATCCTTCTTCCGCTGCAACAAACACCCTCCATCTTAACGCAGCCCATTGCGCCAAGTTCCTCCTTTGCATATTTCAAAGGAATCAGTTGCATTCCTGCTAACTTCCTGAATAAAATCAGAATAATTACTGTAATGACCTGTTCACCTAACTTGCGTGTGCAGCTTCATATAAAGTATCAAATCGAAGACCTTGCTCCTAAACAAAAGGCGTGCAGTGTCCAAGTCTATCTTGGAATTGAATGGTCAAAGACCACCAGACATCAGAAGAGAATTGAGAAGAATGTTCTTTCCAGTTCATCTGCTCGCCTAAAGGAGATGTTCAGCCTTGCATCCAAGCAACTCTCGCACACCAGATAGGATCATTCATCCGTGACAACCCATGTGCATAATACTGAATGGCCAAAGATTTGCTGACCAGCGGTATGGTCCCCTGTACATACATTGCTTGATTGAAGGTACGCGCGCGGGCAGACCGATTCATTCGTTAGACTATTTTAGGGCGAGCTTTGCAGATTTTTCTGTAGCTGTGAGCAATTGTGGTGCAGCATTTTCTGAACTCAGGATTACCAAATCCAATTTTTTGGTGTACTGTATCTGATCAAATGTAGATCCAATCAGCACAGACTGCAGAAATTTGGACCAGGCATATGATAGCAGCATCATACAACCAGTTATGATTTATACTGAAGCCATGGCCTGCAATTTGTTGATCTGTAGACAGTAGTGTTTGTCTTGTATACATAGGATAGCAGTGTTGTTCTCTGTACGTTGGAATTGGGCCACTTCAACTCCCTGTTTCATTGATCACACACATGTTGATACAGAAGGAAAAAAAATAAAAAGTGATCCGGTGATAAATAGTATTGCATTTTTATATGACACTAGCCGTATGGCCCAAAGTTTTTCACACGTTTTTATATGACACTAGCCGTATGACCATGCTTGCTCTCTTAACTGGCGGTTGTAATCTTCTGGCCAAACTATTGGCTACCATGGCCCTGATGCTCATTGTGGCACGCTCAGGTGATCCGCATGTGACCTTCCTACGTTCCTACTCCCTCTGTAAAGAAATATAAGAGCGTTTAGATAACTACTCCCTCTGTTCGAAAATACTTGTCATCAAAATGAATAAAAAATGATGTATTTAGATGTATTTTAGTTCTAGATATATCTTTTTTATCTATTTTGATGACAAGTATTTTCGGACGGAGGAAGTACTTTAGTAATCTAAAAGCTTTTATATTTTTTTTACGGAGGGAGTACCAAATAAACCATGTGCTACAACCATTACAAGTTCAACTGGGTCCTCACTCGGGAGTGGAATTCCTCCAGGTATATCGGAGCCAAAAGTGCTAGACTTACGAAAGGTTTATTTATGGTAAACCTAAGTAATTACCTTTCCCGCTAATCAAACCACCACTTAACCCCCTTGACCCCGTAATCTCACGTACGTGTAGCAAAGCTCTATCGGAGCATAGAAGCTCCTCCAACACAGCCGTGCCAGAAAGGTGCGAAGTGGCAATGGACGCCACCATTTCTCCCAGGCCAAGGGCGGTCCATACCTCCGTTGCCCGGTCACATAGAAACTAGATAGGAAGTGCGGCTTGCCGCACCCCACCCGCCCCAGCCATATCCAATCTGATATGAAACATTTTGTATTTCATACGGCAATAATGCAAAGGTTCAGTGTGTTACAGAAAAAGCGAAAGGCTCAATAGTTCATGATAATTTATTTACAATATATACTACACAAGGCCACAAAAAAGAGAGTAATATCTATGCATAGTTTCTTTTTTTTAGAAAAGGAGGATGACCCCCGGCCTCTGCATCTGGAAGATGCATGCAGCCACTTTATTGATTATTCTCGAAGACCTTATAAAGTATTACAACAATATGCCTGAATCCACCATCTTGTCATCATATGCCACTCCTCCTCCTATCCATATGATGAAAGGGGCGCTAGCACTACAGGAATCAGCTACTTTGCCGTCTGCCATGGCGGACGGCAAAGGCATGAACGGCGGACGGCAAAGGCCTTTGCCGTCAGCCGCGGACGGCAAAAGGCTCCGGCAAAGTAGGCTACGGTAAACAGCTACTTTGCCGTCTGCTTCCTGGCGGCTGACGGCAAAGGCCCTTTGCCGTCTGCGGCGGACGGCAAAGAGAGCGGACGGCAATAATTGCGCTGTCAGTCCGTTAAGTGGCTAACGGCAGGCCTTTGCCGTCCGCCGCTGACGGCAAAATTTCTAGTGTCTTTGCCGTCCGCCGTATGATGTCATCTACACGTCACTACATGGCAGGTTCTTTGCCGTCTGCCACTGATGGCAAAGTCTTTGCCGTCTGCCACTGTAGGCAAACTGACCAAATGGGTCAGCTCCCAGGAAGCACAGCTAGATGCCACGTGTCTTCTTTGCCATCCGCGGCAGATGGCAAAGAGCCCGTTGCCGTCGGTGGCAGACGGCAAAGAGCCTGCATATTGGCTCTTTTATCTGTTTTTTATTAAATCCAACAATTTTCATCACAAATATATATGACATATATAGATATATTTCAAAAGGCCATTACAGAGCAAACATATAAGATATCCAACACATAACTTCATCATCCAACCATATATATTACATGCATAGTTCCATCAGACATAACAAGTTCAACATAGAGGCATCCAACCATATATATTACAACAGTTTCATCCAACGATACATGCATAGTTCAACGATACAAAAGAAACAGAGAAAGGGATAAGGAGCACTCCATCTATGCAAGCTTTCGTCAAGTGAATGAAATCTGCAAAATGAAAAATAAGAAAGTTAGAACAAGAAGAGTAGAACAAGAAGAAGACTAGAACAAGAAGAGTAGAACAAGAAGAAGACTAGAACAAGAAGAGTATATCATTTATGAGCTAACTTACGTGAAATGGATCATATATGAGCTAACTAAGTTGAAATTGGTCGTTTATGAGCTAGCTAAGGTGAAATGGATCATTTATGAGCTAACTTAGTTGAAATGGGTCATTTATAAGCTAACTAAGGTCAAATGGATCGTTTTTGAGGTAACTAAGGTGAAATGGATCATTTTTTAGCTAACTTAGGTGAAATGG
Organism: Triticum aestivum; assembly: GCF_018294505.1. Taxonomy (NCBI): domain Eukaryota; kingdom Viridiplantae; phylum Streptophyta; class Magnoliopsida; order Poales; family Poaceae; genus Triticum; species Triticum aestivum. The sequence goes on along the minus strand of NC_057810.1, from coordinate 534,193,810 downwards.
ATCATTTATGAGCTAACTTAGTTGAAATGGATCGTTTTTGAGCTAACTTAGGTGAAATGGATCATTTATGAGCTAATTTAGTTGAAGTGGATCTTTTTGAGCTAACTTAGGTGAAATGGATCATTTAAGAGCTAATTTAGGTGAAATGGATTGTTTTTTAGCTAACTTGGTGAAATGGATCGTTTATGAGCTAAATTAGTTGAAATAGATCGTTTATGAGATAACCTAGGTAAGATGGGTCATTTTGGAGTTAACCTAGGTGAAATGGGTCATTTTAAAGCTAATGTAGGTAAAATGGATCATTTAGGAGCTAATCTAGGTAAAATGGGTCATTTTTGAGCTAACTTGGATGAACTGGATCATTTATAAGCTAACCTAGGTAAAATGGGTCATTTTAGAGCTAACTTAGGTAAAATGGATCGTCTATGAGCTAACTAAGCTAATTATGCAATTTTTGACATAAGTAAGCTAAGTATAGATCGTTTTAGAGCTAACTTAGGTAAAATGGATGGTTTTGGAGGTCAGTAAGCTTATTAAGTCATTTTGGAGGAGAAGAAGCTAAGTCTAGATCATTATGGTAAGCATTGGAGGAAATAAAGCTAAGTCTAGGTATTTATGCATGTGTTAAGCAAAACACTAGATAAACTTACCAAGATCCAGGAGGTGTAGGAGCGGGGTGGCTCGTGTCGGTAGCTGGAGAAGGATCGTGCGATGCTTGTCTGGAGTTACGTTGCACCAAAGATCATTTCCAATGTCTTGTTAGCATGATGACACTCAAATGTTAAGACTAGCAAGTAATGTCCATTCAAATAAAACTCACCATGGTCCCAGGAGCAATCACTGGCATCGGCGGAGCGGTCTGACCTGTCTTCTCGCACACAGACTGCACATTTGGTTTTGACGACTCAGTCATACTAGTTAGTAATGAGACAAACACTACATGAATGTTTTGGCTAATCTGCAGAAGAAACTTACCACAAGGAGTTCGTACATGGCCCTTGCCTGCATGTCATTCCGTGCCCTCTCCTCCTCCATCATCTTTGTCGTCCTCTCCTCCAACTCCCGCTGCCTCTCCGCCGCCTCCACCAGAAGTTTCTCCGTTCTATCTCTCTCACTCTGTATAGCAGCCTGCAACACCACTCACATGACCATTTGTAATCATTGATGGAAGCGCACACAATGTAATGGAGAAAGATAACTGAGTACGTATCACTAACCTTGATGGCGAGTTGCACTGGCCGTTCACGAGGCCTTATCTCAGGAGCGGAGCTCGACTGGCGCGCCTTGATCTCCGGGAGAGTGCTAGGACAACGGATAAGTCCATCTCCAATGGCTATGGAGCCATGGGACCTCCCGCCACCAAATATCATCAACAGCTCTAGATCAATGGGACCCTGGCTCGGGTTAAAGTCCTCCCCTTTCCTCGCCTTCCCCTCATCTCTATATCTCACGAGCTTGTTGTGCGAGGAGATGTTGGTGAAGTTGTTTGCATCATCGAGGTCAGACTGAGAGAAAGCCTTGACTTTCTTGAAAGAGGCAGTGTGGGCCATGGCATACAGGTCGTACACCTCTGGCACCTTATCCGCCTTATTGTAGCGTGCCTGAAAGAGAGAAACAATGAAAATTAGTAATTAAAGGGCTCAAGCTAGCATGATGAATGAATTGCATGAATCATGAAGCAAACCACATACCCAGTTGCGCCCGAACTGATATAAGTTGGAGCTGCCTTGATGGTGTGGCACACCTTCCATTTGGGCACGTTTGTCCTTGGCCTCGTTGTGGAGGGCTAGCCATTGTTTTGAGCACCACTCATCGACCAACACCTCCCAACAATCCATCCGATCCGCACACCATCTCGGAGGCGCCTAAGTTAGCAAATAGAAACTTGAGCGCTACGGCTAAGAATTACTAAATGAAGGAACTTAAGTAGAGAAGGCCTTAAGAATTACCTTCATGTACTGCTCCTTACTCAGGAACTTATCGCGGCACGCCGGCTTGGTCTTCTTGATACCACGCAAGGCGTAGTAGTCTCGAACAGCCTGCACCCGAGCCTCGTGTCGTAAGTTCTGAAGTAGGCGCTTGCAGACGTTCTCGATAACATGTGCCGCGTCCTCCTCGTATCCCTCCTCACACCTGTAGAATGTCTGCAATCAAATGAGACAATATTGATTAGTACAATTAATAACTAGCTAGTTAAAGATTTTTAAATGTGTAAAGGATAAATTACCCAGAACTTTCTGATCACCATGTCTGCCCTCGTGTCGCACACGACACCGTCGATAATCTCATCCGGCGGGGCCGGGGCAGCCACGTAGTGCTCCCAGCTCAATCCAAGCTCTGGAAGCCGACCCTCACCAGGCAACGTGACAAACCCCGGGAAGTTTTGCCGGCAAAGAACTCCAAGGACGGAGTTGGGCCGGCGGACACTATGATGGTGGTCCCAACCCCTGCAGCATGACAAGGCCAACGCATTAGTTATTTGAAAAAACATGAATGCACAAGGTACAAAAATATTAAATGCACTTACGTACCTCTCCCCATCAGGGAAAATCAACCACCTCTGCTCGCGGGTCACCGGCACGGACGGGAGCCGTGTAGCACCACGCTGGTAGACAGTGCCCCCCTCCTCCTCAAGATCAGTCGGCTCCCCGCCATCATCAGCATGGCCACTCGGCTCCTCGGGCTGATCCGGCCAGGTACCCCATCCGGACGTGTGCTCCTCCGGGGTCACGTGGACCGAACTCTTGTGGGCCGAAGGCCAGTCGACCCGAGGCTCGTGGGCCCAAGACCCGTGGACCGGAGGCTCTTGGACCGGAGTCCGTGTAGCCTCCTCCTCGGACGAGTCCACCCTAGCAGTCACGTGCTCGGGTGAAACAGCTGGGGGTGGCGGCGAGGAAGGCGCCGTAGCAGTCACCCTACCTCCTCTCCCATGACCACGTGCCCCACCTCCTCTCTTCCTACCTCGTCCCCTGCTGGGCACTGCGATCGACGAAGAAGGGCCCGGCGGTGTGGCCATACTGTCCAGCAACGCTCGGCGAAGAGGTGCGTCTGGAATGGAAGACCTCAGACCACGCTCCCGACCAGCGCCCACCATCTTTCAACACCTGCCATGACAAACAGTAAACTAAATTAGTACAACATAAAAAAAGACTGACATGAATAATAACATGTGTATCACTTAAGTGTATCATCATCAAGTACAACATAAAAATATATGACCTAACTAATAATTCATAAATATATGACCCCGTCGGCCTCTGGAAGGCCAAAGAACACCTTTTCGGGAGGTGTCGGTGGTCGGGGTGTCCTGTCGGTGTCGGGGTGCCGTGTCGGGGTCGGGGTGCTGTTTCGGGGTCGGGGGGTCGGGGTGTCGTGTCGATGTCGGGGTAGTGCCGTGTCGGTGTCGGGGTGTTGTTTCGGGGTCGGGGTGTGGTGTCGGGGTCAGGGTGTCGGGTCAGGCTCGGGGTCGGGGTGTCGGGTCAGGCTCGGGGGGTCGGGGTGTCGGGGTCGGGGTCGGGGTGTCGGGTCAGGCTTGGGGGGTCGGGGTGTCGGGGTCGGGGTCGGGGTGTCGGGGTCGGGGTGTCGGGGTCGGGGTCGGGGTCGGGGTCGGGGTGTCGGGGTCGGGGTCTCGGGGTCGGGGTCGGGGTCTCGGGGTCGGGGTGTCGTGTCGGGGTGCCGGGTCGGGGTCTGGGTACCGTGTCGGGTCGGGTCGGGGTGTCGGGGTCGGGGTCGGGGTGTCGGGTCAGGCTTGGGGGTCGGGGTGTCGGGGTCGGGGTCGGGGTGTCGGGGTCGGGGTCGGGGTCGGGGTGTCGGGGTCGGGGTCTCGGGGTCGGGGTCGGGGTCTCGGGGTCGGGGTGTCGTGTCGGGGTGCCGGGTACCGTGTCGGGTCGGGTTTTTTTCCTTTTCTTCTTCTTCCTCCTTTTCCTTTTCTTCCTTTTTTCCTTCTTCTTCTTCTTCTTCTTCTTCTTCTTCTTCTTCTTCTTCTTCTTCTTCTTCTTCCTCCTTTCCTTTTTCCTCTTCTTCTTCTCCTCCTCTCCTCTTTTTTCTTCTTCTTCTTACTCTTCTTCTTTTTTCTTCTCCTCCTCCTCTTCTTCTTCTTCTCCTGATCTCCTCTTTTTCTCTTTTTCTTCTTTCCTAAAACTAAACTAAACCTAAACCTAAAACTAAAAAAACAGAAAAAGAAAAAAACTAAATCTAAACCTAAAACTAAACTAAAACTAAACCTATAAACCTAAAACTAAACATAAACCTAAACTAAAAAAACAGAAAAAAGGAAAAAAAGGAAGAAGAGACTCACCTGTAGGGTGGAGGAGGGGGGCGGTGCGGCCTGGGGCGGCGGAGGAGCGGGGCAGAGCGGCCTGGGGCGGCGGAGGAGGGGGGCGGGGCGGCCTGGGGCGGCTGCGCCCAGACGGCAGGGCGGCGGGGGCGGCGGGGCGGGGGGGCGCCGGGGCGGTGGCAGGGTGGTGGGGCGATGGGGCGGGGGGCGCTGGGGCGGCGACGGCGGGATGGTGCGACGGGGCTGGCGAGAGGTGGGAGAGAAAGAGAGAGAGAGGGGGTGGGGCGCGGCCCCGTTAACGTTACGTGGGGCCCTCCCTCTTTGCCGTCCGCCACCCTTTGCCGTCCGCCTTCTTGCTCTTTGCCGTCCGCTAGCAGACGGCAAAGAGGGGGCCCGTTAGGTTTTTTTTGCAGCTCGTCAGTGGGGCCCCTCCCTCTTTGCCGTCCGCTAGCCGACGGCAAAGAACTGGCTGATGGCAAACTTGGTCTTTGCCATCAGCCAGTTCTTTGTCGTCCGCTTTTTGGAAGCTGATGGCAAAGAGCTTCTTTGCCGTCCGCTAGCGGACGGCAAGGAACTGGCAGATGGCAAAGTAGCTAATTCCAGTAGTGTAGCTGGGCCAAATACCCAGTCCACTCACCTAAGTCTATCATCAAAAGCCAGCAGCCCCAGCCGAGCCACATACCGGGTCTGGGGCATGATCTGGTCTGACGCACTCACATGTGTCGTCGCCGCCATCTTCCACTAGTCCGTCTTTAGAGCAGATATTGAGGCTACTACCTTGTCAGGCCACTCATCCATCGATGCCACCATGACGCCAGACAGCAACCCCCTCCTGCGCGTGTCCAGCACCGCGCATCGGCCGCCGAGTCTCCACTGCACCATGCCACCGAGATCCGCCGTCATCATTATGCAGGATGAAGCACTGCTCCACCAAAAAAGCCGCCCACTGGTCCCTCAAACCCGTGAACACCTCCAAGAATGACACCCCCAAGGAGGAAACGACACCAACGCGCCGCCGTCATCTGATCTACTGATCTAGGGTTTCCCCCGGAGGTAGCAGATAGAGGTCTGGAGCTTCTCCACGACGAGGCCTTCAAGAAGGTAATGACACAAAAGAGTGCCGCCAACGCCGGTCTTGGCAAAGCCGAGAACTAGGTTTTCACCCGGATCCACTGAAGTGACCTCCATCAAGCATCGTGTGCACGGGTCGCCGCCGATCTGAGCCGCCGCACATTGAGGTCGCACCGGCCAGATCAGATCTGTCCGGAGGGCAAATCACAAATGGCACCGACCCAACCACCAGGTCCTCCATGCCGCCACCACACCTTGCTGCCGTCGAAGCCGGCCAGCAGCACCGGCGGTGAGCCAGATCTGGCCGCCTGTCTGACCCAGCAACCCTCCTCCACAGGGCAGCCACAAGAGGCGCACAACTCCCGGCCAGCAAACCTGCAGGTAAGCAGCGCATCGCCTGCGAGCAGAGGTGGGAGGGCCGCCACCCCAACCCAACCATGGCCGGATCTAAGAGAAGCAGAGTCGCCGCCTCAGACCGCAGGGAGCCGGAGACGCCATCCCGCGAGCAGCAATCGGAACCAGGGGACCACCGGAGGAGCCACCTTCCAGATCCATGGTCCTGGCCACCGGAGCGCCGCAACACCGGGCCGCCGAGCAGAACGAGGGAGCGACCTCCCTCCACCAGAGATGCGCGCCATTGCGCGGGGAACGCCCCGCCGCCGCCGTCCACGGCGCGGGCTTAGCCCAGCCACATCCTCCGGCAGTGGCGAGGGGGAGAAGAGGTGGCGAAGGGAGGCGCCGCCGGCCGACGATTGGGTTCCCCCGAGCCGCCCAGGAGCGATGCGGGGGTCAGATGCGATCTGACCTTTAAAAATGGGGAGATTTTCACTTCCCAGCCTCTGCACCAACTAAGGATGCATACGGCCATTTTAGTATGAGTACCAAGATAAACATGGTCCTCAGAATTTTTTAAACGAGTATCAAGATATTTCTTGATGAGTGGTTCCACCACACATCAAGCTTGATCCTCAATAAACGGGGGAAAACCCCTGTGCATCACCTGTCAATTCTGGGAATTGAACTCGGGTCGTTGGGTTGCACAGCCACATACCCAACCACTGAGCCAAGGCTCTTTCTGCATAGTTTCTATACTAAGCATAAGCATAGTGTATAAGAACATGTGTTACACATACTTTTTATCGCCCAACACCTTTGCAGTTGCACATGTCGCATGCTACAGATAGATAAGGTGTCCACTATGATGAAACAAAAAATTACTAATGGGCACACAAGCCTTTGTTTTCTCCCTATCAGATTAACTTAGAGCATGCAAATGCTCAACTTGCGATGATAGCATGCAGGTCTTCATGTGTTTGCTGATGGTGTAACTTGCACAAGTAGCTCCACGCTTAGTCTGACAAAATGATGTCATGTTCCATGTCTCTAATCCGAGAAGCACAAAAAAAGAACGGGAGTAAACCGGAGATGTCATGAGAATATAAATTTGTCAAAAGTGTAGGGATCAATGCACGATATTTATCAAACCGAAACGAGCTAATTGGTTTGGGAGTACAACATTCACTTGATTTTATTTGGAAAAAAGGGAGTGTCTACCTGATTGATGGTGGATGTAAGTGTGAAGGACAAAATGTAACTACAATCACACATGATGATGCCTTCAGAACAATAAAACAACCCAGCAAGGCCTAAAGACTCGCATAAGGGCATGGTCTCCATAAATACTTGATTCAAGTACCAAATCTCATATCAAAGCATAATATAGTAATAGTGGTTCAGCATAAAGCAACAATTTAGGGGCAAGCATAATATACATATGATTCTGTACAAAGTAGAGCATATATAGTAATAGTGGTTCTTTACAAAGGGCAAGCATGTGTATTTTTTCGGTTTGATTTGCATTGTGCTAATGAAAATAATATCGCAAGCTTCTTTAGTTAATACAGATGAATCAGAGCCCCCAGGAAGATAAAAAGTGAAGTAGCATACTACTGTTTCTGAAGCATTTGACCATGTACATGAACTGCTTTTGAATAGAATATGAATTTCCACCATCCTAAAGGGAAAGTAAATATAGAAACACACTCGTTTATGTTTTAGGCAATGTTATATATCAAAGAAAGAGGCGAAAACAGGCAGGGCACAAACAATTTTATAGTGGAGAACTGGACATACAACTGGCTGGCTTCCTGGGGAAATGTTCACATTTTATATATTACCCACTTTACCTCTAGTATATATACAACTCAAGACAGGATATAAGCTCCGTACACAAGAATTAACCTGAGTTTGTTTGTTTGAAGGTCTTCTTCTCGATGAAAGCCTCACATTCTGACCACCAACCAAGGTCCCTTGCAGCAGTTACAGAGCTTGCTCAGCACAAGGCCTGAATATGCAGTGACAAGAGTAATTTAGAAGGAAGTACTTCAAAATTACAAGCACAAGAAACAACTAAAGTGTTATAAACAGAAAAAAATTGACCCAACATATCTAAATTAAGCTCAATGCTTTCATTACATGGTTTCTTTTCATGTAACAGTACAACCCAACCATTGAGGATCAAATGCACAGCATGTTGGGGAACGTAGTAATTTCAAAATTTTCCTACGCACACGCAAGATCAAGGTGATGCATAGCAACAAGAGGGGAGAGTAATGTCCACGTACCCTCGTAGACCGTAAGCGTAAGCATTATGACAACGCGGTTGATGTAGTCGTACATCTTCACGATCCGACCGATCCAAGTACCGAACGTACGGCACCTCCGAGTTCAGCACACGTTCAGCTCGATGACGATCCCCGGACTCCGATCCAGCAAAGTGTCGGGGATGAGTTCTGTCAGCACGACGGCGTGGTGACGATGATGATGTTCTACCGGCGCAGGGCTTCGCCTAAGCTTCACGATGATATGACCGAGGTGGAATATGGTGGAGGGGGGCACCGCAAACGGCTAAGGAACGATCACGTAGATCAACTTGTGTGTTCTAGGGTGCCCCCCTGCCCCCGTATATAAAGGAGGGAGGGGGAGGTGCGGCCGGCCCCCAAGGGGTGCGCCTGGAGGAGTCCTACTCCCACCGGGAGTAGGACTCCCCCCTCTTGCCTTGGTGGAGAAGGAAAGGGGGGAGGGGAAAGAGGAAAGGGGGGCGCCGCCCCCCCTCCTTGTCCTATTCGGACTAGAGGGGGAGGGGGCGCGTGCCTGCCCTAGCCGGCCCTCCTCTTCTCCCTCATGGCCCATGTAGGCCCAATAACCCCCGGGGGGGGGGTCCGGTAACCCCCCGGTACTCCGGAAAAATCCCGGTTTCTCCCGGAGTGTTTCCGATATCCAAATATAGGCTTCCAATATATCAATCTTTATGTCTCGACTATTTCGAGACTCCTTGTCATGTCCTGGATCACATCCGGGACTCCGAGCAACCTTCGGTACATAAAAATATATAAACTCATAATAAAATTGTCATCGAAACGTTAAGCGTGCGGACCCTACGGGTTCGAGAACTATGTAGACATGACCTAGAACTATTCTCGGTCAATAACCAATAGCGGAACCTGGATGCTCATATTGGCTCCTACATATTCTACGAAGATCTTTATCGGTCAAACCGCATAACAACATACGTTGTTCCCTTTGTCATCGGTATGTTACTTGCCCGAGATTCGATCGTCGGTATCTAATACCTAGTTCAATCTCGTTACCGTCAAGTCTCTTTACTCGTTACGTAATGCATCGTTCTGTAACTAACTCATTAGCTACATTGCTTGCAAGGCTTATAGTGATGTGCATTACCGAGAGGGCCCAGAGATACCTCTCCGACAATCGGAGTGACAAAACCTAATCTCGAAATACGCCAACCCAACATGTACCTTTGGAGACACCTGTAGTACTCCTTTATAATCACCCGGTTACGTTGTGACGTTTGGTAGCACCCAAAGTGTTCCTCTGGTAAACGGGAGTTGCATAATCTCATAGTTACAGGAACATGTATAAGTCATGAAGAAAGCAATAGCAATATACTAAACGATTAAGTGCTAGGCTAACGGAATGGGTCATGTCAATCACATCATTCTCCTAATGATGTGATCCCATTAATCAAATGACAACACATGTCTATGGTTAGGAAACATAACCATCTTTAATTAATGAGCTAGTCAAGTAGAGGCATACTAGTGACTATATGTTTGTCTATGTATTTACACATGTATTATATTTCCCGTTAATACAATTCTAGCATGAATAATAAATATTTATCATGATATGAGGAAATAAATAATAACTTTATTATTGCCTCTAGGGCATATTTCCTTCAGTCTCCCACTTGCACTAGAGTCAATAATCTAGATTACACAGTAATGATTCTAACACCCATGGAGTCTTGGTGCTGATCTTGTTTTGCTCGTGGAAGAGGCTTAGTCAATGGGTCTGCAACATTCAGATCCGTATGTATGTTGCAAATCTCTATGTCTCCCACCTGGACTTGATCCCGGATGGAATTGAAGCGTCTCTTGATGTGCTTGGTCCTCTTGTGAAATCTAGATTCCTTTGCCAAGGCAATTGCACCAGTATTATCACAGAAGATCTTCATTGGTCCCGATGCACTAGGTATGACACCTAGATCGGAAATGAACTCTTTCATCCAGACTCCTTCATTTGCTGCTTCTGAAGCAGCTATGTACTCCGCTTCACATGTAGATCCCGCCATGACGCTTTGTTTAGAACTGCACCAACTTACAGCTTCACCGTTTAATAAAAACACGTATCCGGTTTGCGATTTAGAATCGTCCGGATCAGTGTCAAAGCTTGCATCGACGTAACCATTTACGACTAGCTCTTTGTCACCTCCATATACGAGAAACATATCCTTAGTCCTTTTCAGGTATTTCAGGATGTTCTTGACCGCTGTCCAGTGATCCATTCCTGGATTACTTTGGTACCTTCCTGCTAAGCTTATTGCTAAGCACACGTCAGGTCTGGTACACAGCATTGCATACATGATAGAGCCTATGGCTGAAGCATAGGGAACATCTTTCATTTTCTCTCTATCTTCTGCTGTGGTCGGGCATTGAGTTTGACTCAACTTCACACCTTGTAGTACGGGCAAGAACCCTTTCTTTGCCTGATCCATTTTGAACTTTTTCAAAACTTTATCAAGGTATGTGCTTTGTGAAAGTCCAATTAAGCGTCTTGATCTATCTCTATAAATCTTGATGCCCAATATATAAGCAGCTTCACCGAGGTCTTTCATAGAAAAACTTTTATTCAATCCCTTTATGCTATCCAGAAATTGTATATCATTTCCAATTAATAATATGTCATCTACATATAATATCAGAAATGCTACAGAGCTCCCACTCACTTTCTTGTAAATACAGGCTTCTCCAAAAGTCTGCATAAAACCATATGCTTTGATCACACTATCAAAGCATTTATTCCAACTCCGAGATGATTGCACCAGTCCATAAATGGATCGCTAGAGCTTGCACACTTTGTTAGCACCTTTTGGATCAACAAAACCTTCTGGCTGCATCATATATAACTCTTCTTCCAGAAATCCATTCAAGAATGCAGTTTTGACATCCATTTGCCAAATTTCATAATCATAAAATGCAGCAATTGATAACATGATTCATACAGACTTAAGCATCGTTACGGGTGAGAAAGTCTCATCGTAGTCAACCCCTTGAACTTGTCGAAAACCTTTTGCAATAAGTCGAGCTTTATAAACAGTTACATTACCATCAGCGTCAGTCTTCTTCTTAAAAATCCATATATTCTCAATGGCTTGCCGATCATCGGGCAAGTCAACCAAAGTCCATACTTTGTTCTCATACATGGATCCCATCTCAGATTTCATGGCCTCTAGCCATTTTGCGGAATCTGGGCTCATCATCGCTTCCTCATAGTTCGTAGGTTCGTCATGGTCAAGTAACATGACTTCCAGAATAGGATTACCATACCACTCTGGTGCGGATCTTACTCTGGTAGACCTACGAGGTTCAGTAGAAACTTGATCTGAAGTTTCATGATCAATATCATTAGCTTCCTCACTGATTGGTGTAGTTGTCACAGAAACAGGTTCCTGTGATGAACTACTTTCCAATAAGGGAGCAGGTACAGTTACCTCATCAAGTTCTACTTTCCTCCCACTCACTTCTTTCGAGAGAAACTCCTTCTCTAGAAAGGATCCGAATTTTGCAATGAAAATCTTGCCTTCAGATCTATGATAGAAGGTGTACCCAACAGTCTCTTTTGGGTATCCTATGAAGACACATTTCTCCGATTTGGGTTCGAGCTTATCTGGTTAAAGTTTCTTCACATAAGCATCGCAGCCCCAAACTTTAAGAAACGACAACTTTGGTTTCTTGCCAAACCACAGTTCATGAGGTGTCATCTCAACGGATTTTGATGGTGCCCTATTTAACGTGAATGCGGCTGTCTCTAAAGCATAACCCCAAAACGATAGCGGTAAATCAGTAAGAGACATCATAGATCGCACCATATCTAGTAAAGTACGATTACGACGTTCGGACACACCATTTCGTTGTGGTGTTCCGGGTGGCGTGAGTTGCGAAACTATTCCGCATTGTTTCAAATGTAAACCAAACTCGTAACTCAAATATTCTCCTCCACGATCAGATCGTAGAAATTTTATTTTCTTGTTACGATGATTTTCCACTTCACTCTGAAATTCTTTGAACTTTTCAAATGTTTTAGACTTGTGTTTCATTAAGTAGATATACCCACATCTGCTCAAATCATCTGTGAATGTCAGAAAATAACGATATCCGCCGCGAGCCTCAACATTCATTGGACCACAAACATCAGTATGTATGATTTCCAACAAATCAGTTGCTCGCTCCATAGTTCCGGAGAACGGCGTTTTAGTCATCTTGCCCATGAGGCACGGTTCGCAAGTACCAAGTGATTCATAATCAAGTGATTCCAAAAGCCCATCAGTATGGAATTTCTTCATACGCTTTACACCGATATGACCTAAACGGCAGTGCCACAAATAAGTTGCACTATCATTATTAACTCTGTATCTTTTGGTTTCAACACTATGAATATGTGTATCACTACTATCGAGATTCAATAAAAATAGACCACTCTTCAAGGGTGCATGACCATAAAAGATATTACTCATATAAATAGAACAACCATTATTCTCTAACTTAAATGAATAACCGTCTCGCATCAAACAAGATCCAAATATAATGTTCATGCTCAACGCTGGCACCAAATAACAATTATTTAGGTCTAAAACTAATCCCGATGGTAGATGTCGAGGTAGCGTGCCGATCGCGATCACATCGACTTTGGAACCATTTCCCACGCGCATCGTCACCTCGTCCTTTGCCAATCTTCGCTTAATCCGTAGTCCCTGTTTCGAGTTGCAAATATTAGCAACGGAACCAGTATCAAATACCCAGGTACTACTGCGAGCATTAGTAAGGTACACATCAATAACATGTATATCACATATACCTTTGTTCACTTTGCCATCCTTCTTATCCGCCAAATACTTGGAGCAATTCCGCTTCCAGTGTCCAGTCTGCTTGCAGTAGAAGCACTCAGTCTCAGGCTTAGGTCCAGACTTGGGTTTCTTCTCTTGAGCAACAACTTGTTTGCTGTTCTTCTTGAAGTTCCCCTTCTTCTTCCCTTTGCCCTTTTTCTTGAAACTGGTGGTCTTGTTAACCAACAATACTTGATGCTCCTTCTTGATTTCTATCTCCGCGGCTTTTAGCATTGCGAAGAGTTCGGGAATAGTCTTGTCCATCCCTTGCATGTTATAGTTCATCACGAAGCTCTTGTAGCTTGGTGGCAGTGATTGAAGAATTCTGTCAATGACACTATCATCAGGAAGATTAACTCCCAGTTGAATCAAGTGATTATTATACCCAGACATTTTGAGTATGTGTTCACTGACAGAACTATTCTCCTCCATCTTGCAGCTATAGAACTTATTAGAGACTTCATATCTCTCAATTCGGGCATTTGCTTGAAATATTAACTTCAACTCCTGGAACATCTCATATGCTCCATGACGTTCAAAACGTCATTGAAGACCCGGTTCTAAGCCGTAAAGCATGGCACACTGAACTATCGAGTAGTCATCAGCTTTGCTCTGCCAGACGTTCTTAACGTCGTCAGTTGCATCAGCAGCAGGCCTGGCACCCAGCGGTGCTTCCAAGACGTAATTCTTCTGTGCAGCAATGAGGATAATCCTCAGGTTACGGACCCAGTCCGTGTAATTGCTACCATCATCTTTCAACTTTGCTTTCTCAAGGAACGCATTAAAATTCAACGGAACAACAACACGAGCCATCTATCTACAATAAACATAAACAAGCAAAATACTATCAGGTACTAAGTTCATGATAAATTTAAGTTCAATTAATCATATTACTTAAGAACTCCCACTTAGATAGACATCCCTCTAATCTTCTAAGTGATTACGTGATCCATATCAACTACACCATGTCTGATCGTCACGTGAGATGGAGTAGTTTCAACGGTGAACATCAATATGTTGATCATATCTACTATATGATTCACGCTCGACCTTTCGATCTCCGTGTTCCGAGGCCATATCTGTTATATGCTAGGCTCGTCAAGTTTAACCTGAGTATTCCGCGTGTGCAACTATTTTGCACCCGTTGTATTTGAACGTAGAGCCTATCACACCCGATCATCACGTGGTGTCTCAGCACGAAGAACTTTCGCAACAATGCATACTCAGGAAGAACACTTCTTGATAATTTAATGAGAGATCATCTTAAAATGCTACCGTCAATCAAAGCAAGATAAGATGTATAAAGGATAAACATCACATGTAATCAATATAAGTGATATGATATGGCCATCATCATCTTGTGCTTGTGATCTCCATATTCAAAGCACCATCGTGATCACCATCGTCACCGGCGCGACACCTTGATCTCCATCGTAGCATCGTTGTTGTTACGACATCTATTGCTTCTACGACTATCGCTACTGCTTAGTGATAAAGTAAAGAAATTACAGGGCGTTTGCATTTCATACAATAAAGCGACAACCATATGGCTCCTGCCAGTTGCCGATAACTTCGGTTACAAAACATGATCATCTCATACAATAAAGTATAGCATCACGTCTTGACCATATCACATCACAACATGCCCTGCAAAAACATGTTAGACGTCCTCTACTTTGTTATTGCAAATTTTACATGGCTACTACGGGCTTAGCAAGAACCGTTCTTACCTACGCATCAAAACCACAACGATAGTTCGTCAAGTTAATGATGTTTTAACCTTCGCAAGGACCGGGCGTAGCCACACTCGATTCAGCTAAAGTGAGAGAGACATACACCCGCCAGTCACCTTTAAGCACGAGTGCTCATAACGGTGAAACCAGTCTCGCGTAAGCGTACACGTAATGTCGGTCCAGGCCGCTTCATCTCACAATACTGCTGAGCCAAAGTATGACATGTTGATAAGCAGTATGACTTGTATCGCCCACAACTCACTTGTGTTCTACTCGTGCATATGACATCTACGCATAAAACCTGGCTCGGATGCCACTGTTGAGGAACGTAGTAATTTCAATATTTTCCTACGCACACGCAAGATCATGGTGATGTATAGCAACGAGAGGGGAGAGTAATGTCCATGTATCCTCGTAGACCGTAAGCGGAAGCGTTATGACAACGCGGTTAATGTAGTCGTACGTCTTCACGATCCGACCGATCCAAGTACCGAACGTACGGCACCTCCGAGTTCAGCACACGTTCAGCTCGATGACGATCCCCGGACTCCGATCCAGCAAAGCGTCGGGGATGAGTTCTATCAGCACAACGGCGTGGTGACGATGATGATGTTCTACCGGCGCAGGGCTTCGCCTAAGCTTCGCGACAATATGACCGAGGTGAAATATGGTCGAGGGAGGCACCGCACACGGCTAAGAAACGATCACATAGATCAACTTGTGTGTTCTAGGGTGCCCCCCTGCCCCCGTATATAAAGGAGGGAGGGGGAGGTGCGGCCGGCCCCCAAGGGGTGCGCCTGGAGGAGTCCTACTCCCACCGGGAGTAGGACTCCCCCCTCTTGCCTTGGTGGAGAAGGAAAGGGGGGAGGGGAAAGAGGAAAGGGGGGCGCCGCCCCCCCCCCCCCTCCTTGTCCTATACGGACTAGAGGGGGAGGGGGCGCGCGGCCTGCCCTGGCCGGCCCTCCTCTTCTCCCTCATGGCCCATGTAGGCCCAATATCCCTCGGGGGGGTTCGGTAACCCCCCGGTATTGCGGAAAAATCCCGGTTTCTCCCGAAACATTTCCGATATCCAAATATAGGCTTCCAATATATCAATCTTTATGTCTCGACTATTTCGAGACTCCTCGTCATGTCCTGGATCACATCCGGGACTCCGAACAACCTTCGGTACATCAAAATATATAAACTCATAATAAAATTGTCATCGTAACGTTAAGCGTGCGGACCCTACGGGTTCGAGAACTATGTAGACATGACCTAGAACTATTCTCGGTCAATAACCAATAGCAGAACCTGGATGCTCATATTGGCTCCTACATATTCTACGAAGATCTTTATCGGTCAAACCGCATAACAACATACGTTGTTCCTTTTGTCATCGGTATGTTACTTGTTCAAGATTTGATCGTCGGTATCTAATACCTAGTTCAATCTCGTTACCGACAAGTCTCTTTACTCGTTACGTAATGCATCAGTCCGTAACTAACTCATTAGCTACATTGCTTGAAAGGCTTATAGTGATGTGCATTACCAAGAGGGCCCAGAGATACCTCTTCGACAATCGGAGTGACAAAACCTAATCTCGAAATACGCCAACCCAACATGTACCTTTGGAGACACCTGTAGTACTCCTTTATAATCACCCAATTACGTTGTGACGTTTAGTAGCACCCAAAGTGTTCCTCCGATAAACGGAAGTTGCATAATCTCATAGTTACAGAAACATGTATAAGTCATGAAGAAAGCAATAGCAATATACTAAATGATCAAGTGCTAGGCTAACGGAATGGGTCATGTCAATCACATCATTCTCCTAATGATGTAATCCCATTAATCAAATGACAACACATGTCTATGATTAGGAAACATAACCATCTTTAATTAATGAGCTAGTCAAGTAGAGGCATACTAGTGACTATATGTTTGTCTATGTATTCACACATGTATTATGTTTCCAGTTAATACAATTCTAGTATTAATAATAAACATTTATCATGATATGAGGAATAAATAATAACTTTTTTATTGCCTCTAAGGCATATTTCCTTCACAGCAAGGCAGAGCAAAAAAAATCAAGGACAATGTACAACAAACATTAACACAGGGGCCAATAACATAACAACAGGGAGAAAAGCGCTACAACCTGACCATTAGTTCTATCGATGCCGATGACCAGGGCCTCAAGGACATGAAGAGCATCCAACATCGAGTGAAATAAAAAATGCACGAAGCAAGAAGATCAGTATTGAAAAAATGCACAAAGCAAGAAGATCTACATGATGTTTAATTAAGCAAAACTTCTATGTAGGCCACCAACATACTATCCCTTCTTGAGCTGCCACATAACTATTTCTCAAATCAAGGGACGCAAGAACTATTTCTCCAAGCAATAGATAAACTACTTCGGACACCATTTTATTTAGCCAATGAGCTGAAAATGTAAACCTACACGACCCCAGACAATATTCCAGCGTCCACTTTCTCAGACTTTTGTCACCTTAGCCTTACCAAAATTCAGGCCATGTAGGTTGTTGTAACTCATAATGCTAATACCTAGGCGAGTGACATATATAGATGAAAGAAACCGACATCGAATGTAAACAGAACAAACAATTGTTAATTCTGTTGTTGCACAAAAACTTAAGAAAATACTTCCTTTGT
The DNA here is from genome assembly GCF_018294505.1 of Triticum aestivum. Classification (NCBI taxonomy): domain Eukaryota; kingdom Viridiplantae; phylum Streptophyta; class Magnoliopsida; order Poales; family Poaceae; genus Triticum; species Triticum aestivum. The sequence continues at coordinate 534,176,604 of NC_057810.1, read as the reverse complement.
TCTTGAATGCAAGTTCTTTTAGAGATTCCAATATAGACTACATACAGAGTAAAATGAGTGAATCTACACTTCAAAATATGTCTATATACATCCGTATGTAGTCCTCATTGAAATTTCTAAAAGACTTATATTTAAGAACGGAGGGAGTAGTATCTACACTGATTGATTAGAAGCAAAGAGAGGAACTTTAAATGGCAGATGTTAGAGAATTAAGCAAATGCCATACTTGAAGATCTTGGCAAAAATATACGGTCCAATTCGGGAACCGCACATGCAGCATTCAGAAGGCATCCATTATTACATCATCATTTATCTGAAATAAGATGACATGCTTTGTTCAACACACATAGTTCAGTAGAAAGTTACAACAAATAGAAAAGAACGTGTGTATTTTACAGCCGGAAAGAATGTAAGAAGCATAAGTATTGTTTGAAGATTTTTAATCCAAAGCTAGAAAATAATCTCAAGAACTAAACAGAGTTGGTCTGACTTCGTATCTGGCCGAATGGCCAGGTCTAAGATCAGAACCTCGGGCTTATGACAACGGCGAAATCTAAGTCATTCCGATTGCACAGTTGGGCTGAATCGACGCACAACAACACGTAAATTGCAAAGACTTTAGTTATTCCCTGCTAGCTATACATGCTCAGTTTAGAGCTTTTAGATATATCATATGTCAGCTGAAAGTGGAAGGACAATGTAAAAGGACGGGGCTGAATAAGTGCACGACAGCATGTAAAAAGTCCAGTGCTGGTAAATCAAATCACATAGTAAAAGGACATAGTATTTTTCTCACCAATAAAAGAAGTTCCTCCAAATGAATTAATCATACAACAGTGACAAATAATGTAGTAATAGTTTAGTGGACTTTCAAGACCAATTGCAATAACAGTAGTTTGATAGATTAAATGGCAGGGCCATAATAAAATAAGCTGATTTTTACGATCAAGTATATGATGAGAGGAATACTGAATGGCATGGATGGCTTTGGATCCCTTTTGTTGCAGACAGTCAAGATGTAAACTATCCGCAGGAGAACAAATGAGCAACGAAAATAATTAGAGTGCAATACCAAAGGGCATGTGCACTGTTGCAGATTGTTAATCAAAATCTCAAGCACTAAAACAACTTGGTTTCTCTTTGCTTTAGTTGTACTTGAAGGAAACAGACCTCCTAAGGAGCAAATTATCAACAAGCTGCGGGTCCATACTATATCTATCAGTGACAAAAATTCATATATTCAGACCTCCTAAGATGTCAAAACAATGTTTACTGACAAAGAAAACTCTATGATGCATTATTTACCACTAACACATTAGCTCTAACCACATGCTTGGAAAATAAATTATAGTAGTTGATTAATGATTATATGTAGCTAAATCTTATTTTAAATATAACCAAGATGACAGAAATATCTCACCTCACCTTTGTGAAACACTCTTCTCTAATTGCTCATTGCGTGACATGGTGATTCGCTTAACATATCGCAAGTCGATCTGCAACCACATAAGCAAGCATCTGCATCAAAACAAAAGGAGGAATGAAATGTTTGATCTTTCATATGGTACTACCGCCCCTAGAGCAAGACTAAATAAGAGATTAGTAACACACACATCACTCTCCCAGCAGAAAGCAATTCTTCTTCAGATTGTTGACCATATTTATTATTCATAATAATGAAGTAAACTCCAAATCTGAGAGGTACCCCGATAATACTAAGCATAATAATGAATGCTTGTTAACAAAAGAAAAGATATCTGATTTGGACCACATCATTGTGAAGCAGGTCGTTAAAGAAAATAATGGTTCTATAAGCAGAACATGCAAGTCACCCAAGACTCGATTAAGCAATACGTTTTTATGGATATGATCCGACGGCCGAAATTCCTTACCACATCGGGATGCCTTACCCCCTGCATGACCCTGACTGAATTCATTCAGATTGGGGTTGCTTGCAAGCCTCCCCTTCCGCATCAGGCAAGGAAACAAGCACGCGTAAACCTGTTGGGTGGGGAGGGGGTCTAGCCTATGGCATCCAGACATCCATAATTAGTAGCAAATCTCAAATCTAGCAAATAATCAAAAGCATATGCAGCTCAGCTCCAAATCGGAACATCCATGCAGTTTCTTCTGCCAAAACAACGTGGATGAGGAAGAGGTACCTAGCATTGGTGAAGCAGGGAGGCATCTCCATCACAAGGTGGCCGAGGAAGCCATGGAAGCAGTTGCGGGCGGTGCTGCACATGTCGGTCGGCCACCGGGTCTCCGTCTCCACCAGCAACGCGGGGACAGCATCCCCAGCCTCGCACCACGCATCCACGCCGGCGAGCGTTCTGGACGGCGGCCACGGCGCCGCGGACGACCGGCCCCCCTCTTCCATTTCTAGGGTTAGGGGAGGGGAATAATGGAAGGAGAGGAGGAAGGGTGGTGGCAGCACGCGGCCTGAAGACGGGAAGGAGATGCGGGGGGGGGGGGGGGGGGGGGGAGTTGGGGGAGGAGCCGGCGAAGGTGGCGGCCGATGGATGGAGGAGATGGCGGTGGCGTGTGGTTAGCTCTGGCCACGGGAGGGGTGGAGGAGGGAGCGAGTGCGGGGAGGGGTGGAGGAGGAGCGACTGCGGGAGGAGGAGGAGGAGGAGGCGGCGGCGGCTAGGTCTCCACGGCAGATGGCGCCATATATAGGTATAGGCGAAGTGACGAAATTGCCCTCGGCGGGGCAAGCTATTTACGCACGGCGGCACGAACGAGACGGTAACTATTCATTCCAGCAGTAATTTTTTTTGATCCGACGGACGAGGTCGCTCCAGGGGTCGATCCGACGACCCAGATTCGATCAAACCACCCGATCCAACGGCCAGGAATCCCAAATCCCTGAGGAGCGGCTTGAGGAGCTTCTATTCTTATCTCTGGATGACATATGTCCGCGGTCTTCTGGATCAGGTTTTGCACAGAGGGCATCAAGATGATTTCCGCTGCTTATGTTTTGTTGAAAACTATCCCCATGGCTTTATTTATGCAAGACTTGGCAATAATGGTCCTATTTGTATAAGATGTTATGTAATGAATGTAAACTTTTAATTATCAGTTCGTTGTACGCAGTGACACACTAATTATGGGATCATTATTGCATGTACAATCGGTGGCTTCGATCTTATAGGTCGAGGTCCCCCACAATAACCATCACTCTTTAGTCAATTAATAAATAGTTAACTGCGTTGGAACTCGATATAAATATTTTAGTAAGTTAGCCCGAGATTACTTGCCTATATTAATGGGATTGTTTAAGTAACCGTTTATAAAATCTGCCCATGATTTACCCATCTAAATAAAAACCACTTACTCAAGTAAAGACTTATCGGTTTATCAATGAAAACACAATTTTTTTGGTACATAAAAGGTGGGGCTGCATTGCAACATAGGCACTTGAAGATTGGACAGTAAATATTAAAAAACAAAAATTAATTACAATAGTGACTTCTGTTGGGCCCGCTAGAAAAATTAAGAGGAGCCAATCAATAGGTCTATTTGCTCAGTCGTGTATATATGAAATACCTGAATTTTATTGGATGCTCTATGTATCTGGACTCTCTATTTAGTACTACCTCTGCAAACTAATATATCGTTTAAATCACAAAGGGAGTACTATACATAGATATAGAAATAGTGATTACTATGTCAACTAGAGATGGGAAGGATGAAATGGCCCTTTCCTGTAAAAAAGAGTGGATGAAATGGCCGTTGGAAAACTAAAAAGAACCCACACACGAGCTCCTGGACCCGTTCGTCCATAAAGACACATGCACGCCGCCTCGACTCCTTCAGTGCTCCTTCATCGGCTTGACTATAGTACTCCTCCGCCCTCCCTACTGTCATTCACCCTCCACCCCTACGGCTCATCCACGCCAGATCCCGTCCTATCATGTCCTGTCTTCTGCGCAGTAAAACAATGGCGGGAAGGGGGGCGTGCTCCCAAGTGGTCCCAAGTAGTGGCCTAAAATATATTATAAGTTCACAAAGGGAGTACTACCTAATTGCTGTTGCAAGCCAAGCACTTATTAGATTAGGATTTGACCTGCGGAAGTGGAATTTCTCAGCCCGAGCTCAAATGAGCTCGGGTGAACGGTAAAATCAAAAAATAATTCAAAAAAACTCTTTTTTTTTGACAAATATTGAAAAATGTTCTAAGATCTTGCAAAATTTCATTATGGAATCACATTTCTGGAAGGCATGGCAAACAAATCGATACTATGAAAATGCTACTTTTGAAAGCATTTTGGAGCACTGATTTTTTTGCCACACTTCCACACATGCGATTCCATGATATAATTTTGCAATCTCTTAGAACATTTGTCAATATTTGTCACCAAAAAAATCATTTTTTATTTTACTGTTCACCCGAGATTATTTAAGCTCTGGCTGAGAAGGTGACTTTCCTCGGCTTGCTTGCTATCCAAATCTAATATGGGCTTATATACATGTAACCCTTTGCTTGTTAATCCATACAATTGTATTCTCTGTTATCTTCCATACATTATTCCATCTTTAATAATGAATCAGTTTCATTATTAGCTGATTTTAGATTTCAACTCGGGAATTACAAGGATGCACTGCCTCTCTTAGTTTTAGTTTCAAGTACAAACAGTTGATAATCAAATGTATATTTTTATTTATTGTGAGACCTCCATCCCTTTCTGTACAAAATTGTTACAACTTCATTTGCATATACATATCTAGTATCTTTTTTAATTAGATAGTAATGTTGCCTCTTGTTGCATCATAGAGATGTCCTTGCTACGGGCTTGTACTTCTATGGGCTGCAGGCTACTAGCGCAACATACTCTTCCATCTTCTCAACTTGATGACCATTTCCACCTTCATTATTGCCATAGTGCTACGGTACATGATCAATTATTCATGATCCAATCAGAGACACACAAAAGTGATTGCCTTTAACATATACAGTATGCATCTGCATTCAGGGCTGAGAAGGAGACACTGGTAAATTGTCCAGGCAAGATGAAGCTGCTTGGCTCGCTGCTCTGCATTGGCGGGACCATGATGGTGAGCCTGTTGAAAGGCCCGCTACTGCACCTGTGGCCCACCAACTTGCTAGGACACTCTAACTCCCAGGCACCTACAGCCGACACTGCCTTCACAGAATTGTCCAAGGCTGGGGGCCAAGGCCCCCCCCCCCCCCGAACTACACTAAGCTCCGCCAGTGTTACTCCTTATCATTTGTGAATTGTTGATGGCTAAAAATCAAGAAAGGCCGGTGAAGGTGTTCCTGTCAATCTACTGGATGACACACTGATGTCCCTAGTGGGGAGCATACAATCCTTGGTGGGCTGAATGGACGCTCATGTGGGACCTCAAGCTGCTACAATCATCTATTCGGTATGTAGCTAGTCACACAAGCTGCCACGTTTTAGTTGTCCACTAATAACAGACTTTTTACCATGAAATTTTTGATAGTGATCAGGGTGTATTGAACACCGGCCTTGCATTCCTGCTGATCTCGTTGGGTGATCCGCCGAAGCGGACCCATCTACCCTCCGATGTTCAACTCGCTTTCACTGGTTATGACCACGGTGTTGGAGTCAGTTCTACTTGGGACTGATATCTACCTTGGGAGGTGAGCAAATTAACCAATGTGGTCTCACGCGATCTCTTTCTGCATGCGATTATGAATTCACAAATTTTAGCAAAGTGTATTTCTGTATGTGCGACATGCTGGGGATAGTGATAGTTGTGGTGGCATGTATGCGTTCCTCTGGGGCAAAGGGCTCAAGCTCGCTGGGATGATATCGTCGAAGAGGCGTAGCGGGAACCGAAGGGCGGAGTAGGCATGTGTGTGACACTTTCTTATGATATATTACTTCCTGTGTCCCAAATTATAAGGCATTTTTAGTAGGCTAAATATGCTAAAATACGTCTTATAATTTGAGACGGAGATAGTAATTGGCATCGTGTTCAGTTAACATGTGTTTGATGCGTGGATTTTATTTTGATCGGAGCTTGATGCGTGACGTGCGTGGTGTGTGTGCGTGCTATTGATCCATGACTGAGATGTGTCGACGATTGTTGTTTAGAGATTGATTACTGGCTAGTAGTTGTGTCGAGAACAGCAGATCTGCAGGTGCATCTCCTCACTTCTATCTCTGTTACTTAAAAGCACTATTGCAGAATGGTGCTATTGCATGACATACGTATTTAATATAAAAGGGTAAATTCTAATTTTTTACCCTCAAGTTGACCTTTGTGATAGATATTACCCATTTTTTGAAAATTCTAAATTTATACCCCATTGATGCATTTGGTGCTACATTTGACCCCGATCAAATTTTACTTCAGTTTTTTTAGAACATAGCATTGTCGCAGTCGCTCATCTATACGCTACGCCGTCCTAATCCAATGAGCATAAACATGCAGGCTACCTCCATGAGTACCTTTAAAGACTAATCCGGCATATTATCTTGAATTGATAAAGTCATCACAAACGCCTCGTAGTCGACGGGAACATCTTCTCTCACTGAACATGGATCGTCGAAAATTCTAAAATAATTTAGAATAATGCAAGCATCAGGACTCAAATCTTGATGAACCGGAAATACCACTATCCTTTTAATCATCTGCCACATGTTGGTTTGCTCTTCGGATGTGTTGTGAGGGAGCGCGTGGCCTTCGAAACGCTGAGCAACACAAAGCACGACGAGAATGACGGGTCCGGATGGCGCTCGACGGTGCCGAGCGTGAGATTTTGGACGAGCAACGCGGGGAGATCGGTTGGGACGAACTCGGCCTGGGAAAGCAGGGCGGTGTAGGTCGCGACCGCGAGCGGCAACGTCAACTGCAGCACGCAGTGCGCGCCAGGGTGTGCGCGCGGTGCCGGTGCACCGGGTGCCCGAGGAACACTGGCCACTGGAACGGCATGTACCCGAAGCGGCCGGCGAAGAGCATGAGCGAGGCCACGTTGGACGCCGTGGTCGGCATGGTCGCGTGGCGCTCCACGCCTCGGCAAGCCTCACCAGCTCCGTCGCGACCCGAGCCGCCTGCACGTACACGTACAAGACCCGTACGGTGAGCGATCACGGACGGATAGATTGCTCCTCGCATATGCAAATGTAGCTAGCCAGATTGCTCACATATCTTAAATCCGGACTCTCAAATCTACGAACGTTTTACACGGCAATACTGCACGTAAATAATAAATGTTTGATACTGAAAATACATAGCTCTTATGTTAAATTATGATCTAAATTCTAGTATCATGTTGGACTAGACGTAGTACAACCGGTTGGGCCTTTGCGTTGACGTCGACGCGTACGAGTACAACTCGTTTACTTGTCCTCCAAGGACTCTCATGTATACCCCATATAGTCGCACCTCAGACGGCATGTCGTCTCGTGCTTGTAATACTCCTCCTCATAGTGATTGCGCCTTTGTGCGTCCGTGGTTTTCTCCCGCAAGGGTTTCCACGTAAAAATCCGTGTCTCTCTGTCTCGTTTATTTCTCGTTATTATCTAACAAGTGGTATACAGAGTCAAGTTACACATACGAGATTTAAGACGAGAGATTAGGGTTATGACCGCCGCGCGCGTCCGGCCGATCCGTCGAATCCGACTGGAGTTTCTGCGGCCGCACGTCACCAAGTCCGACAGGCGTTCCAATCGGTACGTGCAGGTTTATCTGATTTACCAGCCGATCGAGGTACAGCGGCGTCACATCTTCCGACGCAAAGATCAATCGTACTAGTAGTACGAGTTGGAGGCAGCCACGTGAAGAGATTGATTTGTTTTCTCCTGCTTCGCATCAAATCTACCGAAGCTCTGCTGCTACTTGCTCACGTCAAGACTAGTACTATTGAGTACTAGTAAATCAGATTTGTTTTCTCTGATTGCTACATCTACACGAAGAGCTACCAGGTGCTATCTTTTTTTTAGTTCGTTGCTCCGCTTATTAATTCTGTCCAGAATTTTTCTATCGGCTTGTACAACTTTGTGTACACAGATTTTATCAACTCATGGCATCCATGAAGTACGATCTTCCGCTGCTGGACCGTGACACAAGGTTTACCCTATGGCTAGTCAAGATGCGGGCGTTGTTGGCACAGTCCGACTATGATGAAGCACTGGATAGTTTTGGGAAGAACCGAATTCAGGACTGGACTGATGAGGAGAAAAGAATTGATTGTAAGGCTTTGTCACAAATTCAATTTCATTTGCATAATAATATTTTGCAGGAAGTTTTGAGCGAGAAAACTGCCGCCGCTCTATGGTTAAAGCTGGAAGGGATTTGCATGACTAAATATCTCACCAGCAAGATGCATCTGAAGCAAAAATTATTCCTGCACAGGTTACCCGATGAAGGTAATGTTTTGAATCATATTTCAGAATTTAAAGAGATCATATCTGATCTAGCTGCAATGGAGGTTAAGTATAAAGAGGAAGATACTGCTTTAATGTTACTTTGTTCACTGCCAAGTTCTTATATCAATTTTAGAGACACCATATTATACAGTCGTGATACTCTCACGCTTAATGAAGTTTATGAAGCTTTGAACTCCAAGGAGAAGATGAAATTAATGGTGCCTCATGATGGTTCAAGTTCATCCCAAGCCGAGGGATTATCTGTTCGTGGCAGGACAAAGGAGAAGAACTCCAATAATGGAAACAGAGGCAGAAGTAAAAACGGCTATAGGGGCCGGTCGCAATCCAGAGACAAGAAGTATTGCAGGTATTGCAGGAGAGACGGGCATGACATCTCTGAGTGTTTCAAGTTGCAGAACAAGGAAAAGAGGAAAGGTAACAAACAAGGTGAAAATTCTGTTAACGTTGCTCGTGATGATAGTTCCGATGATGCTCTGTTCGTTATTGCTGGATGTGCTGAGACCAATGATGAGTGGGTACTTGATACTGCATGCACTTTTCATATGTGTCCACATAGAGATTGGTTTAATACTTTTGATTCCACTACTGTTGCTGGTTCTGTTTTGGGTTTTGATAATTCACCATGCAAGATTGAAGGCATAGGTTCTATTCGAATCAAGATGTTTGATGGCATGATCAGAACTTTGACAGATGTTCGGTATATTCCGAAGATGAAGAGAAATCTTATCTCTGTTAGTGCTCTTGATGCAAAGGGGTACAAGTATTCAGGTGGAGATAGTGTTTTGAAAGTCACCAAAGGTTCCCTTATTGTGATGAAAGGTGATTTAAGTTCGACCAATGGTCTTTATTACCTTCGAGGTTCTACTGTTTCAGGTAACGCTACTCCAGTTGTTTTAAAGAATTCTGATTGTGATGCTGCTAACCTTTGGCATATGCGTCTTGGACATATGAGTGAACTTGGTTTAGCAGAGTTAAACAAGAGAGGTCTTCTTGATGGATATGAACCTAGTAAATTGAAATTTTGTGAGCACTGTATCTTCGGCAAGCACAAGAGGGTGAAGTTCAATACTTCGACCCATACAACTGAAGGTATTCTTGATTATGTGCATTCTGAATTATGGGGACCATCTCGCAAGAAGTCACTAGGTGGTGCTAGTTACATGCTGACTATTATTGATGATTATTCGAGAAAAGTTTAGCCTTATTTTTTGAAGCATAAATATGAAGCATTCTCAGCATTTAAGGAGTGGAAGATTATGATTGAGAGACAAACTGAAAAGAAGGTAAAGATACTTCGCACTGATAATGATATGGAATTCTATTCTAAGCAATTTAAGAATTATTGCAAGTCTGAAGGCATTGTCAGACATTACACCGTTCCTTATACTCCTCAACAAAACGGTGTTGCTGAGCGTATGAACAGGACCATTATTTCCAGAGCCCGTTGCATGTTGTCCAATGCAGGTTTGCATAGGCGTTTTTGGGCTGAGGCCGCTTCCACTGCTTGTTATCTCATTAATCGTTCACCATCTATTGCTCTTAATAAGAAAACTCCAATTGAGGTATGGTCTGGTTCACCTGCTGATTATTCACAGTTGAGAGTTTTTGGTTGCACTGCTTATGCTCATGTTGATAATGGAAAGTTGGACTAGGGCTGTTAAGTGCATCTTTCTTGGTTATAAGTCTGGTGTTAAAGGTTTTAAATTGTGGAATCCTGAAACCCCGAAGGTTGTTATTAGCAGAAATATTATCTTTAATGAATTTGCTATGTTACATGATGTTTCATCTACTAATGTTCCCGTTGAGAGTGAACAGCAGCCTATTGTTCAGGAGCCTACTGTTCAGGTGGAGCATGTTATTGATTCAGGTGATACATCTAGTAATGAAATTGTTGATGCACATGATGAACCCGTCGTTAATGATGATCATGTCACTCCTTCTCCAATTGTTCCACCCAGTTAGAATCTTGCACGTGACAGAGTTAGACGGGGTATTAATAAACCTGATAGGTTAATTGAAGAGTGCAATATTGTTTCTTTTGATTTATCTGTTGCAGAAGAAATTGAAGGTAATGCTGAGCCTTCTTCATATTCTGAGGCTATTATTTCTGGTGATAGTAATAAGTGGATGACCGCTATGCATGATGATATAGAATCACTTGAAAAGAATGGCACTTGGGATTTAGTAAAATTGCCTAGAGAGAAGAAACATATTCGTTGCAAGTGGGTTTTCAAAAGGAAAGAAGGTGTTTCTCCTAATGATGAGACAAGATATAAAGCAAGGTTAGTTGCTAAAGGTTATAGCCAGATTCCAGGTATTGACTATAACGAAGTCTTTTCTCCTGTTGTGAAGCATAGCTCTATTCGCACTTTACTTAGTATTGTTGCCATGCATGATCTTGATCTTGAACAATTAGATGTTAAAACTGCATTCTTACATGGAGAATTAGAAGAGGATATTTATATGGAACAACCTGAAGGTTTTGTTATTCCTAGAAAAGAAAAGCTTGTCTGCAAGTTAAAGAAATCTCTTTATGGATTGAAGCAATCCCCTAGACAGTGGTACAAGAGATTTGACACCTTTATGCTCTCTCAAGGTTTCAAAAGGTCTAATTATGATAGTTGTGTTTATTTAAAAGCTGTCAATGGTTCAACTATTTATTTGCTCCTTTATGTTGATGATATGCTTATTGCTGCAAAGAGTATGGCAGATATTGATGAACTAAAGAAGCAATTGAGTAATGAATTTGAGATGAAGGATTTGGGTGCAGCAAAGAAAATACTTGGCATGGAAATATCCAGAGATAGACCGTCTGGAAAAGTATATCTAAGTCAGAAGGGATATATTGATAAAGTTCTTCGTCGTTTTAATATGCATAGTGCCAAGCCGGTGAGTACACCGTTAGCTGCACACTTCAAATTGTCATCAGCTTTATGTCCTAAGTCAGATCCAGATATTGAGTACATGTCTAGAGTTCCCTATTCAAGTGCAGTTGGTTCACTTATGTACGCAATGGTTTGTTCTCGTCCTGACTTATCATATACATTGAGTGTTGTCAGTAGATACATGGCTAATCCTGGAAAAGAGCATTGGAAAGCAGTTCAGTGGATTTTCAAATACCTGCGTGGTACTTCTAATGCTTATTTACAGTTTGGGAAAACTAGAGATGGACTTGTTGGTTTTGTTGATTCTGATTTTGCTGGTGATTTGGATAAGAGAAGATCACTCACAGGTTATGTTTTCACCATTGGTGGTTGTGCTGTGAGTTGGAGAGCAACTTTGCGGTCTATTGTGGCTTGTTCCATTACCGATGCCGAGTAGATGGCTATTTCTGAGGCATGCAAAGAAGCTATCTGGTTGAGAGGTCTATACACTAAGCTTTGTGGAGATTCATCTTGCCCTACCATATTTAGTGACAGTCAAAGTGCTATATATCTTACAAAGAATCCAATGTATCATGAGAGGACAAAGCACATTGATGTTAGATTTCACTATATTCGAGATGTTGTTGCTGAAGGTGAATTGAAGGTATGCAAGATAAGTACTCATGATAATCCTGCTGATATGATGACAAAGCCAGTTCCTACCAATAAGTTTGAGCTTTGCTCAGGCTTAGTTGGTATTTCTCACTAGTCCGATGGACTTTAACGTACAAGGTGTTTATGCTGATTTGGATGGAGTTATTCACTTTCTTCGACTACTGGAGGGAATTTGGATCAAGGTGGAGATTGTTAAATTATGATCTAAATTCTAGTATCATGTTGGACTAGACGTAGTACAACCGGTTGGGCCTTTGCGTTGACGTCGACGCGTACGAGTACAACTCGTTTACTTGTCCTCCAAGGACTCTCATGTATTGCCCTCTTATATACCCCATGTAGTCGCACCTCAGACGGCATGTCGTCTCGTGCTTGTAATACTCCTCCTCATAGTGATTGCGCCTTTGTGCGTCCGTGATTTTCTTCCGCAAGGGTTTCCACGTAAAATCCGTGTCTCTCTGTCTCGTTTATTTCTCGTTATTATCTAACATCTTAAGTAAAATTTATTTTAAGTACACAATTCAAACATTAGCTCTTTGGTTTCCATTATGGGTCAACATACGCTCCACTAGATCACTGAGTAGCTGGGCGTGCACCTGACGATCTCCAAGATTCTGATGCATCTGTAGAAAGTTAATAAGTTGAGTTGCATCTTGATCTTTTAGGATTTGAACTTGTTCTCCACGCGCTTTAAAATCATTTTTTTTATTTTACTGTTCACCCGAGATCATTTAAGCTCTGGCTGAGAAGGTGACTTTCCTCGGCTTGCTTGCTATCCAAATCTAATATGGGCTTATATACATGTAACCCTTTGCTTGTTAATCCATACGATTGTATTCTCTGTTATCTTTCATACACTATTCCATCTTTAATAACGAATCAGTTTCATTATTAGCTGATTTTAGATTTCAACTCGTGCATTACAAGGATGCACTGCCTCTCTTAGTTTTAGTTTCAAGTACAAACAGTTGATAATCAAATGTATATTTTCATTTATTGTGAGACCTCCAGCCCTTTCTGTACAAAATTGTTATGACTTCATTTGCATATACATATCTAGTATCTTTTTTAATTAGATAGTAATGTTGCCTCTTGTTGCATTATAGAGACGTCCTTGCCGCGGGCTTGTACTTCTACGGGTTGCAGGCTACCAGCGCAGCATACTCTTCCATCTTCCTCAACTTGATCGCCATTGCCACCTTCATTATTGCCATAGTGCTACGGTACATGATCAATTATTCATGATCCAATCCGAGACACACAAAAGTGATTGCCTTTAACATATACAGTATGTATCTGCGTTCAGGGCTAAGAAGCAGGCACTGGCAAATTGTCCAGGCAAGATGAAGTTGCTTGGCTCGCTGCTCTGCATTGGCGGGACCATGATGGTGAGCCTGTTGAAAGGCCCGCTACTGCACCTGTGGCCCACCAACTTGCTAGGATACTCTAACTCCCAGGCACCTACAGCCGACACTGCCTTCACAGAATTGTCCAAGACTAGGGGCCAAGGCCCCCCCTCCCCCCGAACTACACTAAGCTCCGCCAGTGTTACTCCTTATCATTATGAATTGTTGATGGCTAAAAATCAAGAAAGGCTGGTGAAGGTGTTCCCGCCAATCTACTTGATGACAAACTGATGTCCCTACTGGGGAGCATACAATCCTTGGTGGTGGGTGTCTTCATCGTCCATGACAGAGCTGAATGGACGCTCAAGTGGGACCTCAAGCTGCTACGGTTATCTATTCAGTACGTAGCTAGTCACACAAGCTGCCACGTTTTAGTTGTCCACTAATAACAGACTTTTTACCATGAAATTTTTGATAATGATCAAGGTGTATTGAACACCGGCCTTGCATTCCTGCTGATCTCGCTGGGTGATCCGCCGAAGCGGACCCATCTACCCTCCGATGTTCAACTCGCTTTCATTGGTTATGACCACGGTGTTGGAGTCAGTTCTACTTGGGACTGATATCTACCTTGGGAGGTGAGCAAATTAACCAATGTGGTCTTAGGCGATCTCTTTTTGCATGCGATTATGAATTCATAAATTTTAGCAAAGCCTATTTCTGTATGTGCGGCGTGCTGGGGACAGTGATAGCTGTGGTGGCATGTATGCATTCCTCTGGGGCAAAAGGGCTCAAGCTCGCTGGGAAGACATCGTCGGATGAAGAGGCGTAGCGGGAAACAGAAGGGCGGAGTAGGCATGTGTGTGACACTTTCTTATGATATATTACTTCCTGTGTCCTAAATTATAAGGCATTTTTGGTAGGCTAAATATGCTAAAATACGTCTTATAATTTGAGACGGAGATAGTAATTGGCATCGTGTTCAGTTAACATGTGTTTGATGCGTGGATTTTATTTTGATCGGAGCTTGATGCGTGACGTGCGTGGTGTGTGTGTGCGCTTTTAATCCATGACTGAGATGTGTCGACGATTGTTGTTTAGAGATTGATTACTGGCTAGTAGTTGTGTCGAGAACAGCAGATCTGCAGGTGCATCTCCTCACTTCTATCTCTGCTACTTAAAAGCACTATTGCAGAATGGTGCTATTGCATGACATACGTACTTAATATAAAAGGATAAATTCTAATTTTTTATCCTCGAGTTGACCTCTGTGATAGATATTACCCACTTTTTGAAAATTCTCAATTTATACCCTATCGACGCACTTGGTGCTACATTTGACCCCGATCAAATTTTACTTCAGTTTTTTTAGAACATAGCATTGTCGCAGTCGCTCATCTATACGCTACGCTCGTCCTAATCCAATGAGCATAAACATGCACGCTACCTCCATGAGCACCTTTAAAGACTGAGCCGGCATATTCTCTTGAATTGATAAAGTCATCACAAACGCCTCGTAGTCGATGGGAACGTCTTCTCTCACTGAACATGCATCGTCGAAAATTCTGAAATAATTTAGAATAATGCAAGCATCAGGACTCGAGTCTTGATGAACCGGAAATACCACTATCCTTTTAATCATCTGCCCACATGTTGGTTTGCTCTTCGGATGTGTTGTGAGGGAGCGCGTGGCCTTCGAAACGCTGAGCAGCACAAAGCACGACGAGAATGACGGCTCCGGATGGCGCTCGATGGTGCCTAGCGTGAGATTTTGGACGAGCAACGCGGGGAGGTCGGCTGGGACGAACTCGGCCTGGGAGAGCAGGGCGGTGTAGGTCGCGGCCGCGAGCGGCGACGTGAACTGCAGCACGCAGTGCGCGCAGGGGGTGCGCGCGCGGTGCCGGTGCACCGGGTGCCCGAGGAACACTGGCCGCTGGAATGGCATGTACCCGAAGCGGCCGGCGAAGAGCGTGAGCGAGGCCACGTTGGACGCCGTGGTCGCCATGGTCGCGTGGCGCTCCATGCCTCGGCGAGCCTCACCAGCTCCGTCGCGACCCCGAGCCGCCTGCACGTACACGTACAAGACCCATACGGTGAGCGACCACGGACGGATAGATTGCTCCTCACGTATGCAAATGTAGCTAGCCAGAATGCTCACATGTCTCAAACCCGAACTCTCAAATCCACGCACGTTTTACATGCCAATACTGCACGTAAATAATAAATTTTTGATACTGAAAATACATAGCTCTTAGGTAAAATTAGGGTGAGCTTTTCAGATTTTTCTGTAGCTGTGGGCAATTGTGGTGCAGCATTTTCTGAGCTCAGGATACCAAATCCATTTTTTTGGTGTACCGTATATGATCAAATGTAGTTCCAATCAGCACAGATTGCAGCAATTTGGCCAGACATGTGATAGCAGCATTATACAACCAGTTATGATTTACACTGAAGCCATGGCCTGCAATTTGTTGATCTGTAGACAGTAGTGTTTGTCTTGTATACATAGGATAGCAGTGTTGTTCTCTGTACGTTGGAATTGGGCCACTTCAACTCCCTGTTTCATTGATCACACACATGTTGATACAGAAGGAAAAAAAATAAAAAGTGATCCGGTGATAAATAGTATTGCATTTTTATATGACACTAGCCGTATGGCCCAAAGTTTTTCACACGTTTTTATATGACACTAGCCGTATGACCATGCTTGCTCTCTTAACTGGCGGTTGTAATCTTCTGGCCAAACTATTGGCTACCATGGCCCTGATGCTCATTGTGGCACGCTCAGGTGATCCGCATGTGACCTTCCTACGTTTCTACTCCCTCTGTAAAGAAATATAAGAGCGTTTAGATAACTACTTTCTTTGTCCGAAAATACTTATCATCAAAATGAATAAAAAATGATGTATTCAGATGTATTTTAGTTTTAGATATATACTTTTTTATCTATTTTGATGACAAGTATTTTCGGACGGAGGAAGTACTTTAGTAAACTAAAAGCTTTTATACTTTTTACGGAGGGAGTACCAAATAAACCATGTGCTACAACCATTACAAGTTCAACTAGGTCCTCTCTCGGGAGTGGAATTCCTCCAGGTATATCGGAGCCAAAAGTGCTAGACTTACGAAAGGTTTATTTATAGTAAACCTAAGTAATTACCTTTCCCACTAATCAAACCACCACCTAACCCCTTTGACCCCGTAATCTCACGTAGGTGTAGCAAAGCTCTATCGGAGCATAGAAGCTCCTCCAACACAGCCGTGCCAGAAAGGTGCGAAGTGGCAATGGACACCACCATTTCTCCCAGGCCAAGGGCGGTCCACACCTCCGTTGCCCGGTCACATAGAAATGACATATGTCGGCGCTCTTCTGGATCAGGTTTTGCACAGAGGGCATCAAGATGATTTCCGCTGCTTATGTTTTGTTGAAGACTATCCCCATGGCTTTATTCATGCAAGACTTGGCAATAATGGTCCTATTTGTATAAGATGTTATGTAATGGATGTAAACTTTTAATTATGAGTTTGTTGTATGCAGTGACACACTAATTATGGGATCATTGTTGCATGTACAATCGGTGGCTTCGACCTTATAGGTCGAGGTCCCCCACAATAACCATCACTCTTTAGTCAATTAATAAATAGTTAACTGTGTTGCAACTCGATATAAAAATTTTAGTAAGTTAGCCCGAGATTACTTGCCCATATTAATGGGATTGTTTAAGTAACCGTTTATAAAATCTGCCCATGATTTACCCATCTAAATAAAAATCACTTACTCAAGTAAAGACTTATTGGTTTGTCAATGAAAACACAATTTTTTTGGTACATAAAAGGTGGGGCTGCATTGCAACATAGGCACTTGAAGATTGGACAGTAAATATTAAAAAACAAAAATTAATTACAATAGTGATTTCTGTTGGGCCCGCTAGAAAAATTAAGAGGAGCCAATCAATAGATCTGTTTGCTCAGTTGTGTATCTATACTACTATTAAACAGCAAACATACACATAGACTAATCTACACGTAACAATGCCGGCAAATTACAGCCTCACGATTATACTGACTTAATTAGATCTAACCATCGAATTAAAACTAACCCTCACGAAAAGTGACTTTAGCAATTTTAACTGCCGGACGAAAACTCTGCCACGGAGGAAAAATTCCACCCCTAGCGTTCGCGTCCCGAAAAGAGACACAAACGAAATCTCACGCCGGCGCTGCGCCGCCGCCGCCGCCGCTTGCTCCAGATGTCCTGCTTGCGTCGCCGCCGTGCCTGGCGCCGCCGCCATGCGTGCCCTTGCCGAGGTCACTTAACAGGGGTTTGCTGAGCGGAGAAGAGATCCAACGCAAAGGAGACGCCGCCGTGCAGGAAGCTCTCCTCCACCCGGCCCGCTCGCGTCGTTGCCTTCGGGTTCAGGCCAAACCGCACGGCGTCGGTGATGGCCGCCTCTGCTCCCCAAAGGCGACGGCCTCTTCTAGGCGGCTACACCACTCCGTCCTCTGCCAGGTCGCCGCCGCCAGGGACGTGGACGCACACGGGGCGGCCGGCCGCCAGCGAACGATGACGCGCGTGCGAGTGTGCGGCGCGGACCATGGATCTCCTCCCTGCCGCTGCCGAGTTACCTGCTCCTAGCGATGCCCTCTTGTCTCATCCATACAGGTATACCCCTGACATTTCTTTCCTTCTCAATCTCTTCATCTGTTGTTTGTTTTCTCAAACTCACGTACATCAGAAAGCACTTGATCCACCAAAACGCTGAATCATGTGCGTTAGGTTCTAGTCAGGTTTCTTTCCTTTTGTCAACTGCCTGACAATATTGTGTTGAGCTTCATTACTGCTCACTCTTGCAATACTGACAAGCATTTCATAAGACAAATAATGTGTTTCCTCGAAATCGTACATCTATGTGGACTGAACATACCATCATGAACTACACAAACAGGGAAGCGTTGAGGCCTTCAACTTACTCCAGTACATACTATACCCACACTCCAGTATCCCCGGGCATCAATGACATGTGTTCTTTTGTACTGCACTCTGTTGATTGTCGCTTGTCCAGGTTGCCACGGGGAAGAGGTGTGGTGGCGGCCAAGACGAGAACAATGGGACACTGAAGTCCCTTGGATGTCCGTGTTTATCACAGGTGCTCTCTATTTCTCATCTTTCTTTTCATCTACTTTATCCTAGATCAGTGACTACTAATTTCCATGTCTACTGGGATGAAAAAAGTTGGCAGGTGAACCTTTGCGACTATGTCAGCCATTGTTTAAACTCATAATATCATCCCTTTTAAGCTACCAAATCATAAGACATAGTTTTGCTGTTGATTTTTTCTAATTCCCACTTTATTGCTTCACGTAGACTATTTGGGGCTTATTTGAAATAACCTGCTCTGATAGTGCAGGAAAACATCATAAATGAAAACAAAAGATTTCATAAGAAGGCAATACCATGATTTGGTGGAGAAGACGAAAGGCTTTGTGTGGAAAATTGGGTTTGAAACTCAAACGTAGATTCTAAACTACTCTTTTGGCTGCTACTGCTCTATTCTTCAAACTTCTTTTCCGAACATTGAAAGACAAATACGATAATGATGCATCTCTGCAGATAAATACAAAATCAGTATTGTTCAGGGCCCAAATTCTTGATTGAACTTATGATCAATTTCAAATATTAGTTCACGTACACTTGCCAAAGATAGGTAACAACCTATTTGAGCAAATTGGAAACACATTCGGATCAGGAGTGGTAGAAATTGTTAAGGGCATTGGGATATTGAACTGCATGTACTGATGCGTGTGTTGTTTTTCAACTCAACCTTGCTCTTCCTGATTTTGGAACCGTTCACACACACTCCACACTCATAGGTTCATGGCATTCTCATGGAAAAAGACCAAAACGTTATGTACAAATGTCTTCCGGGGATAACACATATTTGTTCACTGTTCATGTTGATCCATCCTATTATCTTATCCCCGTAGGCATACTACTCATCTCCTCTTAATACCGATTTTCTTAATTTGTTCCGACTTTTGTATTTGCTATATGCAGAGCTTCAGCAGGTTTGTTAGGCTAATAGGATGGTAGGGAGCTTTGCTACATAATAATACACAAATGATACTGGAGGATGTTTTGCAATTAGCAAGGTACTTTGTTTATGAGCTGATTGTCAACTTTCTTAAAAAGATACATGGTTGTTGTATCCTGTCCGACAATATAAAACTTTTGTCATGACATTTCCTTGTGCAGTTTCAAGGTCACATGGATGATGATAGCTCTCAGGTGTATGTGATATTTGTTGTTGGGTATTGTTGCCGTTTCTTCCTATTATGTCAATGTATATTACTTCAGTTTCCGTATTGAGATTGATATGGAACTGTCTCATCTTCCAGTGTGAACATTATATACTTTCTCTCTCCAAATCGCATGAACATTCCTGTAAAAACAGTGGCCACTTGCATCACCAGGCTAAATTATGTAAGCATAGTGCAGTTTTCTCTTCTCATTACATACACTTATTGTAATAAAAGTAGCCATTTGCATCAGTGGAGTAATAAGGCATAATTGATAATGCATAGACTTGCATTTCAGACGAAATAGGTACTTTTTGGCATCTCCATTATTAGTCTCAAAACACTACTTTTCATACTCTTCTACATCTGAAGTATTTATGACTATCATGCTGAAGACAAATCTTTTCTAATAAATAAACAAGATCAATGAATTATTGATCTTATCTTGGACTATTATTTGTATTTAAAATTTTAAATCTTCTGCGGACTCTCACAAGAATCAACTGTGGTAGACACCTCCTGGTATCAGTGTGTGACTTGTCCCACTCGACAGGGTTTGTTGCGGCTCAACACGTCCTGACGCCACTGTGTGATTCATCAGTTTGCTGTCTCCATCATCCTGTGAGAGTTTACTAGAGACTTATGTGTTCATTTCCCTCTCCATGGATATTTCAAATGACACAATGCGATCTGCTCCTCTTCTGCAAACTGGTCACCAACCCCTAGGTGGTGATTCATTTTTAGGAATTACGGTGTTGTTAATAGTCTATAGATCAAAAGTACATAAGGCATCCTGAATGTTGCGTCCTTTCTGTCAAACAAGTGTTTAAATAAAGATTCTTGATGCATGTTGCATGATATTGAGACAGATTAGTTGCTCCATTTATCAATGCCCAGATGATTTCTGCTTCTCTACTAAAGTTGCATGGCATCACTAAATGTTATGCCTTTGAAATGATATATGAAAACAAGGGTTTGACAAAGATTTTGATGTTTTACTTGGTGCTCCGCCATTAATGAGTTTGTAGTGTTTTTGTTTAAATTTATGTAAGTCGATCCACATATTGCATGTGCAATATTACTATTTTGATAATTATTTGATGACAGTCGAGACGTGCATTGCACGTGCATACTTGCTAGTATATGAAATACCTGAATTTTATTAGATGCTCTATGTATCTGGACTCTCTATTTAGTACTACCTCTGCAAACTAATATATCGTTTAAATCACAAAGGGAGTACTATACATAGATATAGAAATAGTGATTACTATGTCAACTAGAGATGGGAAGGATGAAATGGCCCTTTCCTGTAAAAAAAGAGAGGATGAAATGGCCGTTGGAAAACTAAAAAGAACCCACACACGGGCTCCTGGACCCGTTCGTCCATAAAGACACATGCACGCCGCCTCGACTACTCCAGTGCTCCTTCACCGGCTTGACTATAGTACTCCTCCGCCCTCCCTAGTGTCATTCACCCTCCACCCCTACGGCTCATCCACCGCCAGATCCCGTCCTATCCTGTCCTGTCTTCTGCGCAGTAAAACAATGGCGGGAAGGGGGGCGTGCTCCCAAGTACTCCCAAGTAGTGACCTAAAATATATTATAAGTTCACAGAGGGAGTACTACCTAATTGCTGTTGCAAGCCAAGCATTTATTAGATTAGGATTCGACTTGCGGAAGTGGAATTTCTCAGCCCGAGCTCAAATGAGCTCGGGTGAACAGTAAAATCAAAAAATAATTCAAAAAAAATCTGTTTTTTTTTTGACAAATATTGAAAAATGTTCTAAGATCTTGCAAAATTTCATTATGGAATCACATTCTTGGAAGGCATGGCAAACAAATCGATACTATGAAAATGCTACTTTTGAAAGCATTTTGGGGCACTAATTTTTTTGCCACACTTTCACACATGCGATTCCATGATATAATTTTGTAATCTCTTAGAACATTTGTCACAAAAGAAATCATTTTTTTATTTTACTGTTCACCCGGGATCATTTAAGCTCTGGCTGAGAAAGTGACTTTCCTCGGCTTGCTTGCTATCCAAATCTAATATGGGCTTATATACATGTAACCCTTTGCTTGTTAATCCATACGATTGTATTCTCTGTTATCTTCCATACATTATTCTATCTTTAATAATGAATCAGTTTCATTATTAGTTGATTTTAGATTTCAACTCGGGCATTACAAGGATGCACTGCCTCTCTTAGTTTTAGTTTCAAGTACAAACGGTTGATAATCAAATGTATATTTTCATTTATTGTGAGACCTCCATCCCTTTCTGTACAAAATTGTTACGACTTCATTTGCATATACATATCTAGTATCTTTTTTAATTAGATAGTAATGTTGCCTCTTGTTGCATTATAGAGACGTCCTTGCCGCGGGCTTGTACTTCTACGGGCTGCAGGCTACCAGCGCAACATACTCTTTCATCTTCCTCAACTTGATCACCATTGCCACCTTCATTATTGCCATAGTGCTACGGTACATGATCAATTATTCATGATCCAATCAGAGACACACAAAAGTGATTGCCTTTAACATATACAGTATGCATCTGCGTTCAGGGCTGAGAAGCAGACACTGGTAAATTGTCCAGGCAAGATGAAGCTGCTTGGCTCACTGCTCTGCATTGGCGGGACCATGATGGTGAGCTTATTGAAAGGCCCGCTACTGCACCTTTGGCCCACCAACTTTCTAGGACACTCTAACTCCCAGGCACCTACAACCGACACTGCCTTCACAGAATTGTCCAAGACTAGGGGCCAAGCCCCCCCCCCCCCCCCGAACTACACTAAGCTCCACCAGTGTTACTCCTTATCATTGTGAATTGTTGATGGCTAAAAATCAAGAAAGGCTGGTGAAGGTGTTCCCGTCAATCTACTCGATGACACACTGATGTCCCTTCTGGGGAGCATACAATGCTTGGTGGGCTGAATGGACGCTCAAGTGGGACCTCAAGCTGCTACGGTCATCTATTCGGTACGTAGCTAGTCACACATGCTGCCACGTTTTAGTTGTCCACTAATAACAGACTTTTTACCATGAAATGTTTGATAATGATCAGGGTGTATTGAACACCGGCCTTGCATTCCTGCTGATCTCGCTGGGTGATCCGCCGAAGCGGACCCATCTACCCTCCGATGTTCAACTCGCTTTCACTGGTTATGACCACGGTGTTGGAGTCAGTTCTACTTGGGACTGATATCTACCTTGGGAGGTGAGCAAATTAACCAATGTGGTCTCACGCGATCTCTTTCTGCATGCGATTATGAATTCATAAATTTTAGCAAAGTCTCATTCTGTATGTGCGGCGTGTTGGGGATAGTGATAGTTGTGGTGGCATGTATGCATTCCTCTGGGGCAAAGGGCTCAAGCTCGCTGGGATGACATCGTCGAAGAGGCGTAGCGGGAACAGAAGGGCGGAGTAGGCATGTGTGTGACACTTTCTTATGATATATTACTTCCTATGTCCCAAATTATAAGGCATTTTTGGTAGGCTAAATATGCTAAAATACGTCTTATAATTTGAGACGGAGATAGTAATTGGGAGTTAACATGTGTTTGATGCGTGGATTTTATTTTGATCGGAGCTTGATGCGTGACGTGCGTGGTGTGTGTGTATGCTTTTGATCCATGACTGAGATGTGTCGACGATTGTTGTTTAGAGATTGATTACTGGCTAGTAGTTGTGTCAAGAACAGCAGATGTGCAGGTGCATCTCACACTACAAGAAATATGTCAACTAGTGACCTTCTGTCAGTGACCCTGGAAGAATTGGTCATAGATCTATGACCATTTTAGACCAATTGGTCAAAAGCTGTTCGAGGGGCTCCAAACCCTAAACCATTGCGACCATTTTAGTCAGAAAGGTCGTAATTTCCTTACACGAAAAGGTCATGAAGCAAACAGCGCTAGTCCGCTGCCTTATTTCTAGTTGTTAACGACCAGTGGGTTGCTATGATTAGGCGCCACCTCATCAGTTTTGCCTATGTGTCATGTCCATGTGGCAGTTTTTGCCCTAGGTTGTGAAGCAACCTATATTTCTGTCATTCCCAAAAATCCCAAAAAAATCTCATAAATTCTTTGGGTCATATCTTCGTCAAATATGTAAAAACATTCCTTGCCTAGTTCAAAAATAATTAGAAAATATTCATTTTCCTATTCTGTTCAGAGCAGCACTTTGTGAAGGAAGTACCACTTTGGCATGTCCAAATGGCAACCATTTTCTACAATGCTTTCCTATGCCCAAATAACCATCCTCCACCAAATGTCAGCTCAATCCATTCATTATTTTGAGCCCAGCTTCAACATTCATATTTATGTCCAGTGTGGTAGTTTGTAAAGCAAGTACCACCTAGGCTCCTCCTTTTGAGGTAAAAATTTGTGAAGACGGTCTTTTTAGTAACTGATCATCCTCAGCCAAAACTCGCGCCCATTAGCCATGTGCATTTCCCGTACTGCAAATCAAACACTTGGCTGCTTATTCATGTTTGAGCATCGATCGGTCTCCTCGTGAGAATCTTATGTTGTAATTTTCTTCCTAGCACCTATCTGGGGAGTGCCCAACCCACTAGACATGCATAGGCCGCCCAGAACACATGGCAACGCCACGGGCACGCGATGACCATGCGGCGGGCATGCGAGCTTACGCGCTCTAGAGTTGGGGCCCTCGGCCACCGTCCAAACCTCGATGTCTCGCCATCAAACCATGTATTTCTGATTAAATAGATACTTATTTACCTAGAAATGATTTTTGGAAAAAATAAAGAGCAAACTATGAGGCAGCTGCAGTTCAAATTTGACCCGCTTCCAGCTGAATCGACGAGAATTTGTCTTTTTCACCAGAGGTGGATCAAAATTTTTGACACCCAACCATTTTGTCAATTGTGCATTATATATGGCCTAGTATTTTATAAAATTGATTAGGTCCAATTTCGCAACAATTATTTGGCAGTTCCTTCACAAAAAAACCTCCTTTTGGGCACTCGGAAAATGAAGAAAATGAAAACTTCCTTAGGAAACATTGTTTGGAATTCCAAGATGCACCCTTGTGCACAATATGAGATCATTTGAACAAACTATGCCATGAATGTGGCCATAAGATTGATCATTTGGCTTGAAAGCCATGAATCTTCACGCATGATAGCTCATTTCTGAGAACACTTTTTTAAAATAATTACCGTATTACAAGTTTATTATTTTTCCTGGAAACTTGGTCACATATAATGACACAATGCGAAGGTTTTCCAATTTTTTGATTTTTTTGAATTGTTTATGCCCGTTTCAAAATGCGGTCAAAATAGCGGGCTTGACCGTTCCTAGCTAGTGGTTGAATCTTGGAATTTTTTTTGGTATTTCTATGATTAAATAGATACTTATGTACCTAGAAATGATTTTTAGAAAAAATAAAGAGCAAACTATGAGGCAGCTACAGTTCAAATTTGACCCGTTTCCAACTGAATCGACGGTAATTTGTCTTTTTCACCAGAGGTGGATCAAAACTTTTTACACCCAACCATTTGATTAATTATGCATTAAATATGGCCTAGTATTTTAGAAAAATGATTTGGTGCAATTTTGCAATAATTATTTGGTAGGTTCTTCACAAAAAAACATCATTTGGGGCACTCAAAAAATAGAAAATGGCTCTTTTGTGCAATGAAAGTGAAAACTCCCTTAGGAAACATTGTTTGGAATTCCAATATGCACCCTTGTGCATAATATGAGATCATTTGAACAAACTATGCCATGAATGTGGCCATAAGATTGATCATTTGGCTTGAAAGCCATGAATCTTCACGCATGATATCTCATTTCTGAGAACACTTTTTAAAAATAATTTCCGTATTAGAAGTTTATTATTTTTCCTGGAAACTTGGTCATATATAATGACACAATGTGAAGGTTTTCCAATTTTTTGATTTTTTTTGAATTTTTTAAGCCCGTTTCAAAATGCAGTAAAAACGGTGGGAATGACCGTTCCTATCTAGTGGTTGAATCTTGAAATTTTTTTGGTGTTTCTCTGATTAAATGGATACTTATGTACCTAGAAATGATTTTTAGAAAAAATAAAGAGCAAACTATGAGGCAGCTACAGTTCAAATTTGACCCGTTTCCAACTGAATCGACGGTAATTTGTCTTTTTCACCAGAGGTGGATCAAAACTTTTTACACCCAACCATTTGATTAATTATGCATTAAATATGTCCTAGTATTTTAGAAAAATGATTTGGTGCAATTTTGCAATAATTATTTGGTAGGTTCTTCACAAAAAAAACATCATTTGGGGCACTCAAAAAATAGAAAATGGCTCTTTTGTGCAATGAAAGTGAAAACTCCCTTAGGAAACATTGTTTGGAATTCCAATATGCACCCTTATGCATAATATGAGATCATTTGAACAAACTATGCCATGAATGTGGCCATAAGATTGATCATTTGGCTTGAAAGCCATGAATCTTCACGCATGATATCTCATTTCTGAGAACACTTTTTAAAAATAATTTCCGTATTAGAAGTTTATTATTTTTCCTGGAAACTTGGTCATATATAATGACACAATGTGAAGGTTTTCCAATTTTTTGATTTTTTTTGAATTTTTTAAGCCCGTTTCAAAATGCAGTAAAAACGGTGGGAATGACCGTTCCTATCTAGTGGTTGAATCTTGAAATTTTTTTGGTGTTTCTCTGATTAAATAGATACTTATGTACCTAGAAATGATTTTTAGAAAAAATAAAGAGCAAACTATGAGGCAGCTACAGTTCAAATTTGACCCGTTTCCAACTGAATCGACGGTAATTTGTCTTTTTCACCAGAGGTGGATCAAAACTTTTTACACCCAACCATTTGATTAATTATGCATTAAATATGGCCTAGTATTTTAGAAAAATGATTTGGTGCAATTTTGCAATAATTATTTGGTAGGTTCTTCACAAAAAAACATCATTTGGGGCACTCAAAAAATAGAAAATGGCTCTTTTGTGCAATGAAAGTGAAAACTCCCTTAGGAAACATTGTTTGGAATTCCAATATGCACCCTTGTGCATAATATGAGATCATTTGAACAAACTATGCCATGAATGTGGCCACAAGATTGATCATTTGGCTTGAAAGCCATGAATCTTCACGCATGATATCTCATTTCTGAGAACACTTTTTAAAAATAATTTCCGTATTAGAAGTTTATTATTTTTTCTGAAAACTTGGTCATATATAATGACACAATGTGAAGGTTTTCCAATTTTTTGATTTTTTTTGAAATTTTTAAGCCCGTTTCAAAATGCAGTAAAAACGGTGGGAATGACCGTTCCTATCTAGTGGTTGAATCTTGAAATTTTTTTGGTGTTTCTCTGATTAAATAGATACTTATGTACCTATAAATGATCTTTTGAAAAAATAAAAAGCAAACTATGAGGTAGCTGCAGTTCAAATTTGACCCGCTTCCACCTGAATCGGCGGAAATTTGTCTTTTTCACCAGAGGTGGATCAAACCTTTTTACACCCAACCATTTGGTCAGTTGTGCATTAAATATGGGCTAGTATTTTAGAAAAAATATTTGGTGCAATTTTGCAATAATTATTTGGTAGGTTCTTCACAGAAAATCCTCATTTCGGGCACTCGAAAAATAAAAAATGAATTTTCCGTGCAAAGAAAATGAAAACTCTCCTAGACAACATTTTTGAAATTCCAAGATGCACCTCGTGCAAATATTTGATAGCTTCTTCACCAAAAAATTTCATTTTGGACACTCAAAACATAAAAATTAAAATGGTGACATGATTTTACACTTTATTTTTATTTGACCACGACCAATTTTGAATGGTCATAACGTTCAATACTAAATGGTCATAACGTTATACACGCGTACTGCGTTCTGATTGGGCCATAGCCATCTCACGCGGATCATGCATCAAGCACCGTTGGATGCTTGTGGATCCAACGGTAGCCCTCGTCCCCCACCCTCTCACCCACCTGGCCCTAACACTTCTAAAAAAAAACCTAGCCCTAACACAACCCCCACGCCCCCACTTCCCCACCGCCGCTCTCCACCTTCTCTCCCTCTCTCCCTTCTGGATCCACCGCCGCCGCACACCACTCCTTCTGGATCCCCCGCCGCCGCCCCCAATCTCACTCCCTCCCACCGCCGCCGCTGTCCTTCATCCTCTCCCCCAACCCCGGTCGCCGACAACCCCTCCCCTCCCCTTC
Organism: Triticum aestivum; assembly: GCF_018294505.1. Classification (NCBI taxonomy): domain Eukaryota; kingdom Viridiplantae; phylum Streptophyta; class Magnoliopsida; order Poales; family Poaceae; genus Triticum; species Triticum aestivum. The sequence continues at coordinate 534,148,820 of NC_057810.1, read as the reverse complement.
TCTCCCACGGCCGCGGTCGGATCCGCGCTCGTCCCTTCCAGATCGTAGCCGCCACCTCCTCCCTTCCAGATCGAGGCTGCCACCTCCCTCCGGCCGCTGCACCGTTGCACCGCTCCGCCCTGCCCGCCTGCTCTGCCTGCCCGACTGCTGCGCCGGCCATGGCGTACCAGTACCACCACCAGGACCACGCCGCGGCCGCGCTGGGGATGGACCCGGCGGCGGCGGGGAACCCCGGCGGCGGCTTCGCGCCAGGCCTGGGTGCAGGCGCGCCCGGCGGGTGGGAGAGGGAGAAGGCGGCCATCGAGGTGCACCCGCTGTACGAGCGGCTGCTGGAGGTGCACGTCGCCTGCCTGCGTGTCGCCACCCCCGTCGACCAGCTCCCCCGCATCGACGCACAGATCGCCGCGCGCGCCCCGCCGCCCATGCCCCCCGCCGCCGCGCCCTCCGGCGGCGGGGAGCTCAACCTCTTCATGGTGAGCTGCTGCTACCACCAGGCCTTTCTTCACCCCGTGTACGGACGCCGCGTCGGCTGAGCTGGGCTGCTCCGCGCGTGCTGTATGTGTGGATTGACGCGGCGTGCTGCGTGCGTGTGTGGTTCAAAAAATTGGGGATTGGACGGGATTCCACCATGAAATTGCCCCGCTCGTGCTGGGACTGGGATTAGGATTTCAAACAGGCTAAGCCAGATTACCTTTTTCTTCAAGCCGCCACCTCCTCCCTTCCAGATTACCTTACAGATTAGTGTTTCTGCCTTGGGATATGCAAAGATTACCTTACTGTCTAACCATATCTATGTATTTTGTGTTCCTTGCAAGTCATTTGCATGTATGTAGTGTCCCTGATGATAGGAGTTGTAGGAATTACTGTTCCTGACGAATTACCTGCATATATTAGCCTGTGTTCTTTGTAGATTAGTGCTCCTTTAGATGGGTTACTAGTATTGCTGTTCATAGTTCTCCCCATGAAATCCGTGTTTCTCATTAAGTTTATTAGTACACCGTTGTTCTCTGTTGTATAAATTTTGCAAATCCGGTGTTGTTCAGTTGACTGGCCGTCAGGTTCAGTTTCAGCGCTGAGCCTTTTTGCTTGCTAATAATAGTAGGCTGCTCCACTTTACTGTATTAGGATTCTATACTACTCGTTCCTTAAATGTATCAGGCTTCCTAATTCGAGTGCTGTTGTCCCTTTTTGGTCTGGTACTACCGCATTTGTGCTACATCTATATGTATGATGAGGAGCACTAGCAGTGAGTGAACGAGTGAGTTAGTTCGGCTGTAACTAGTGACAACAACGATGGTTTTCTCTGTGGTATTAGCAGATACTCACTGCTATCACCTAGCACTAGCAGTGAGTGAGTGACGTCGGCTGTAATCAGTTTACCAGTGACAACAACCATGATTTTTTCTCTGATATTATCATCGGACACTCTCTCTCTAGTCTAGTTTGATGCCGAGTCGTATAATGAATTTGTTTTCAACAGAAGCTTCTGCTCTTCGATGCCTACAGATTGATGTTGAAGACCTATAGAGTTTACTTTGGTCATTATATATATAATCATGTCTGAACCTGAACTGTACATGGAGGCTTGGTTGCATTCGTGGGATGCTGAGTATTGGGGAATATTCAACTTTACAAGTTTCAACTTATTCTGTCATCTTTATTTTGGTTCCCTGTAGCTTGGAGTGCCTTGGGTTTCACTTAACATGTGTGTACATGTATGGAACAGAGGAAAAAAGTAAGAGGGCAATTCAATTTCAGAGAGAAAGAGAGAGAGATGCGTACATGTATGGTTCAGGCAATGATTTATACATGTATTCTTGGACTGCACCATGGATGAGCATGTCTTGTTAAACTAAAAGAATTCATTAATTGAAAAGAACTAACTCCAACAAGTGATACGTGCAGGTACTTGTGGTGAGAAGCAACCTCCGGCTGATCGTCAGGGTCATGGCGCCCCCTCACCCCGTGCATTTGGCGGCTCGCAACGGGGACTTGGATTGCATCCGGAAGCTGCTTGCGTGGGGAGCTGATCGGCTCCAAAGGGACTCTGCTGGGGGAGAACTAGATCCCTGCCATGGTCTTGCCTTACACATTGTTGGTCTGCTTAATTTTGTGCTATGAGGTCGCTGTCAATAGTTTCTCTTGCCCAACGCATGATCACATTATCTCGGTCTTGTACAAATGCTAGCAGGTACTGGGTCATCTGTTCATTTGCATTTCACGCGGGTTCATATTGTGCATAGTGTGAGACTGGCATCTTTCATTTGGTTTGCTGGAACATTGCAGAAAAGAACTTTACATAGAAAACATTGCAAAAATAAAATGTGCGGAAATCTTGAACGAGTTTGGGTATGTTTTCAGCATCTCTGTATTGCACTAGTAATTCACCAATGATTCTTAAGTTCTACCCGTGAGCAACCAAATGTGTGGGAACTCTTTTTTAATTTGGTTAATCAGCATTTGTATTGTACCACTTCCTGGTTGCCGTATCAAATATTATACCATTGCACTATTTAGTTACTTTTCAAAGTTGTGATAAATATAGTTCTTTTTTACTTTCAAGATAGCATCAAATTCATGTCTTCTATTTTTCTCATCTACGCTGCGTGTCTATATATAGCAGCATCGAGTTAGTTGTTCTGTAGGTTATTAGTAGAATTCAACTAGCCAATTAACAAGTGAACTCACTATGCATTTGCTGAATCCATATTTGGAAAGTTCACTGACCCTGCTACTATAACAAACTGCTGCTGGTGGCTCTTTCCCAGGCAGTACATGCATCATCAGTCCTATATAGCTGCTGCTCATATACTCATTTTGTTCTAGGAAAGTGGGAGGGCAGGGGCCCTTGATTTTCGTGCATAATTTGAGCAAATTTTAGCAAATGTGATTTTTATTCTCTGAAGTTGATTCTCATGTGTGGTCATACCAACAACACATGCTTAAGACATCAGTGGCTGGACTGCAGATGTTTGAATCAGGAAAAAAATTGTGGGGAAATGGTCCATTTATCCTTTATTGCTTTGTGTTTTCTCTTCTAGAATTAGTGTACTTTACTTATATGTTTATATGTTGAATGACAGAAGCTCAAGGTGAAGAAGGCCATCGAGAAGGGCAACGCCGATGGCGCCCAGATATATGCCGAGAACGCCATCCGCAAGTGCACCGAGCACATGAACTACCTCCGCCTCGCCCTATACGCCCATGAGTGATATATACTACTTGCCTGCTGCTGTATCATATTGCTTACTTTTTTACATCAGATCAACTATGAAGAGAATTGGTGGTGGTTAGGGTGTTCTGGTGCTTATGTAATCTTCTTTCAGGCCTTTTGAGATAGAGTTCTTTAGCTGACAAGTTTAGCAAATGCTGTAGTGCTTATGGTTTAGTTTTACACTTGTGTAAAAATGAATGGCTGCTACTGTTTCTAGTTTTAGGTTGGGATGAGATGCATGTTTGCATGCTTGTGCTTCTGTCACTACAATCTATACTACTGCTATTGTCATATCCTGGTTGTTTTGTTGCTATCAATATCTGTCCCATGTTTTGTTTCCTTGCATGCTTACTACTACAATCTATACTACTATTATGCCAGATGTTCACATGTTAATTTTTGTTGACTAAAATCTCTTATGCCGTTGACTTAGCTTGACCTAGAACAGCAACATCCTTGATGCGACTAACCTTCACCTCGTTCTTTCCCTCGCAGACTCGAAGGAGGCCGTATGCAAGGCACCAAGGTGCATGGTGCTCGCAAGCGACGAACGGAGGCTGTTCGACATCGGCTACAACCATGCTCTGTTTCATGGGTTAGTTAGGATTTTGATGCTTTTTGCGCCGTGGTTGAGTCCTTGCTGACTGTTGTGTCGATGATCAAGTGTTGTTGCCTCATTCGGCTATTTTATTCGCTATTGGTAATTAGTAGTATTAGAGTGTCGCTGGTTTATTAGGATGTGGTTGAAACCATTGGATGGCCTTCCTGTACATGTTATACAACATTAGTACTTGTCCCATTTTTTGTTTCCTTGCTGGACATGCATGTTATGGTCCCATTTTTTGTTTCGGTGCTGGACATGCATGTTATGGTTCAAGTGTCGATGATGTCTAGTAGATAGTTTGCTAGCTATATACCTGCTGCTGATTGATGCTCTTGTGGTCTCCTGGAATCATATTATACTATATCTAGTGTTCTTGTGGTTCTGTGAAGATGCATCACAAACATCTAGATCTTTAAAGTTGGCTGAATCTGTTGATTTATCATATATTTGGCCCGTAAATCTACATTTCTATGAGATCTCTTTCAATATATAATTTTTTGATAGTCCAGGAATAATCTAATAATCTAATGCTGGTAGTCTATGTGTTCATTCTTTTACAGGAGCTCCAGGTCTATGGAATTTGAAGTTCAAAGCTGTATAGCCCTACTCAGCAAAGAGTTGTCTCTATGTTTGACTATAATAGACTGTAAATAATGTAATATTGTAACAGTAGGCATATTGGGGTTGTAATAGACTATCTACAGATTGTAGTAGACGTAGTGTTACTTGATGAACAATCTGATGAGTGAGAACAATTTAAGATGCACCTTTGTAATATTGTAACAGATTGTAAAATACTAGTGTATGTTTGAAATAGTGATTATGTATGTTGAAAAAATGTGAAATGGAAACTTGACCAGTGGGAACCACTTGTGAATAAAATCTGAGCATTTTTGAAATTTCTGACATGTGGGACTGATGTATGGCATTATGACTAGTGGGACCAGCGCTAAAATATAATGATTGAAAATAGAAAATAAATGATTGTAAGAAGGCCAAGGCCCAGAAAATAAAGACGCTGAAATATTGTGCTTGGCCCATGTAGCCACAAGAATTGACTTGAAAAAAATCTAGAATTGTTGGGCTCGGCCCATGTAAAACACCTAATTGGACCGGGCTGAATCTTATGCCACATCAGCTTGTCACGATGGATGCCTACGTGGCCTGGGGATGTTGCTAGTGACCAAAACGCCACAGTAGGAATATTTTGGTTGTAAACGTCCACGACCTTCTCACAGAGAAGGTCGCTATAGTCAGTTAACGACTCTCAGCTTTTGACCTTCTGTTTTTGGTCAAAAAAAGGTCGCAAATGAAAAACAATGACCTTTGAGTGACCAATAGTCAAGGTCACAAGTTGACATATTTCTTGTAGTGTCATCACTTCTATCTCTGCTACTTAAAAGCACTATTGCAGAATGGTGCTATTGCATGACATACGTACTTAATAAAAAGGGTAAATTCTAATTTTTTACCCTCGAGTTGACCTTTGTGATAGATATTACCCACTTTTTGAAAATTCTCAATTTATACCCCCATCGACGCACTTGGTGGTACATTTGACCCCGACCAAATTTTACTTCAGTTTTTTTAGAACATAGCATTGTCGCAGTCGCTCATATATACACTGCGCTCGTCCCAATCCAATGAGCACAAACACGCACGCTACCTTTATGAGCACCTTCAAAGATTGAACCGGCATATTATCTTGAATTGATAAAGTCACTACAGACACCTCGTAGTCGATGAAAACATTTTCTCTCACTGAACATGCATCGTCGGTAATTCTGAAATAATTTAGAATAATTCGAGCATCAAGACTCGAATCTTGATAGACCGGAAATACCACTGCCCTTTGAATTATCTAACCACATGTTGGTTTGCTCTTCGGATTTGTGAGGGAGCGCATGGCCTTCGAAACGCTGAGCAGCACAAAGCACGACGAGAATGACGGGTCCGGATGGCGCTCGACGGTGCCGAGTGTGAGATTTTGGACGAGCAACGCGGGGAGGTCGGCTCTCGGCTGGGACGAACTCTGCCTGGGAGGGCAGGGCGGTGTAGGTCGTGGTCGTGAGCGGCGACGTCAACTGCAGCACGCAGTGCGCGCCGGGGTGCACGCGCGGTGCCGGTGCACCAGGTGCCCGAGGAACACTGGCCGCTGGAACGACATGTACCCGAAGTGGCCGGCAAAGAGCGTGAGCGAGGCCACGTTGGATGCCGTGGTCGCCATGGTCGCGTGGCGCTCCACGCCTCGGCGAGCCTCACCAGCTCCGTCGCGATCCCGAGCCGCCTGCACGTACACGTACAAGACCCGTACGGTGAGCGACCACGGACGGATAGATTGCTCCTCGTGTATGCAAATGTAGCTAGCGAGATTGCTCACGTATCTCAAACCCGGACTTTCAAATCTACGCACGTCTTACATGCTAGTACTGGACGTAAATAAGAAATGTTTGATACTAAAAATACATAGCTCTTAGGTAAAATATATTTTAAGTGCACAATTCAAACATTAACTCTTTGGTTTTCATTATGGGTCAACATACACTTCATTAGATCACGGAGTAGCTGGGCGTGCAGCTGATGATCTCCAAGATTCTGATGCATCTATAGAAAGTTCATAAGTTGAGCTGCATCTTGATCTTCTGAGATTTAAACTTGTTTTCCACGCGCTTCAAAATCATTAGTTCGAGCAACATCATCATCCTCATTCTCGACAATCATATTGTACAAAATAACACAACATGTCGTGAGATGCCATAAAGTTTATGATTCCCACATCATTGCAGCTGCACAAACAATTCCTCAATGAGCTTGAAGCACTTTGAATGCCCTCTCAACATCCCTCCTAGTTGATTCCTGCATTGTTGCAAAGTGGTTTTGTTTGTTGCCCTGTGGTTAGGATATGGTCTTCATAAATGTTGCCCACTGAGGATAGATGCCATCGGCAAGATAGTATCCCATGTTGTAGTCACTGCCGTTGACAGTGTAGTTGCACGGCGGCGGTTCCCCATTACAAAGCCTCCTAAAAACTGGAGATCGTTGAAGCACGTTGATGTCGTTGTGAGAACCCGACATTCCAAACAAAGCACGCCAAACTCATAAGTCATGTGATGCCACCGCTTCTAGTATGATGGTGCCTCTTTGGTGTGACCTTGACACATTCCCCACAGAGCTTTGGGGCAGTTCTTCCATTGCCAATGCATGCAATCAGTTGACCCGAGCATTCATGAAAACCCTTTGGTCTCTTCAATAGCCAACAACTTTTCCGTGCCCTGCGCATTTGGTTCTCTCAGATACTCTGCTCCAAACACCTACATCATGACGCGGGCAAACTTGACAGTAGTCTTCAGGCATGTGCTCTCCCCATCCTAATCATATTACCAATGACATCTGCGGCAGTACCATGTGCAAGCATCCTTAGAGCAGTTGTGCACTTTTGCTAAGCAGAGAAAGAAAGTTGGCCGCAACAATCCCTTGTGAGCTTGAAGTAGTCATTGTGTGCCTCCACTCCCTCCACAATGCGCAAAAACAATGGTTTCCGCATGCAAAAACGGCGAGGAAACCATGGATCATCCAGGAAAGTTGGCTTCGGAGCAAAGTAGTCCTTCAGTAGTAGTCGTGCTCCAGACACCCTATCCCGATTGATCACTCTTCTCCCTTCGACCGTGGCCTTGAAGTTGAGAATATGCTTCACCCATCGGTCCATTTCCTCTTGCATGCTCATGAGCAAGATCATGTCCACTTCTCCGTCCGAATCTGAGGAATCGAAGAACTCATCTTGAATCACTTGATCAAGCTCTGTTGGTCCACAATCCTTGTCCGACGGAGCATTGGAATTCATTGTTTTTGCTAAAAAAAATCACAAAACCCAGGTTGGACAATGTATCAAACACATAGAGCACAAGGGGGAGTCTGAGAGTTGACGGACGTACCGCGATGGCGTCCGGGCCGGTCACAACGTCTCGGTGGAGAGGATGGAAGAGAGGAGTGTTGTGCCGGTGCTGATGGCGCAGAGGCTCGGAGTGACTGCAGAGTACGCACGGCGGCGGAGCTGTGAGACGGACTTCGCAGATGAGTTAAAGATAGGAGAGAGCAAATGGATCCGGTAGGTCAAGGGGATGGATTTGGTGCAACTTAAGGTGGGGTAGGGCTGTCAGGTCTGACGTGGTAGACGCGCCAAGCCGCGCCTGGGATCTCCCATATCCGCCCTAGATTTGGGCTAGATATGAGGGGATATGCCGGTCAGCCCGGGTGTTTGAGGCCCATTTGAGGCGTCCATTTGGGTTGCATTTTCATGACCAGTCAATGATCGGGCCGCCCACCCGGGCATTTGAGGCAGGTTTGGGGCGCTCGACTGTAGATAATCTTATGTTGTACAAATACATAGGGTAGTTTTTTTTTATACACGGTCCCTTAGTGCCCGATCCATTAAAAAAGGTAGAAGAGAGTTGACCGGTTAATTAATGGAAACTCGGGTGAAAACTCTCAACAGGGCACCATCAACACACGCCGACCTCGAGGCCACGCACTAGATGAGCCGTCAGCTCTGTCACCCGAGCAACCCGGAGCTGACACCCTACAACCAAAGTTGGAGCGCCGCTCCGGCATCCACACCAAACTTGAGGCCATGTGCCAGAAGCCCTCTACTCCTCCGCCAAAGCAACTGGAGCAGATGCCCTACAACCATCTTTGGAGCCACCAGCCCGACGTACAGACAGAAACCACACACACCGACCCCGAGGCCACGCACCAGACAAGCTGCCAGCTTCGTCACCCAAGCAACCAGAGCCAACACCCAACAACCATATCCGGAGACACCGCTCCGACATTCACGCAGACCCGAGGCCACACACCAGGCTGACCAACAACAGTGCCACCCATGTGACCAATGTCTGCACCCCTCCACGACGACGAGATCCAGAGCTGTCGCTCCGACTTCCATGCCGGCTCCGAAGCCACGCACCACCCAAGCCGATGGCTCTCAAGCCTAGACCACTCCAAAACGATACCTCCAAGAAGGTTCACAACAATGTAGCGCTGCCATCGTCCGCTCCAGGAACCCGAAACAAGGGTTCCCCCTAGTGTGCGAGAGAAGAGAGCATAGGCCCTCGGACGACAACGCCTCCAAGAAGGTGTGCGACACCCGCACGTCGCTGTTGTCGGGCCCGGCCAGAGCCAGAGCAATGCCTTCACACCGAGCCGCCATAAAAAGCCCTCGCTCGAACCTACACACGAGAACCACCGCCCGCAAGAGCCACCACTCACCACACCACCAGAGCCTAGATCCACTGGACAAAAAGCCCCGCTGCTACCACTAGCGCCACTCAGAGCCGTCGACCTGGTGAGTTGTTGGATTTGCCCGAAGAGGAAGGGTGAAGCAGTATAGTAGCAGATTGTATTTTCCTTAGTTAAGAACCGAGGTTATCGAACCAGAAGGAGGCACCACACCAGCAACATAAACAGTACCTGCACATAGACACAACACTTGCTTGCACCCAACAAAGGCAAGGGGGTCGTCACTCCCCTTGTTCTTAGCAGTTGTAAGATTAAAACTTATAGTGATAGGCAAAATAACAAAAGTAAAAAGATAGTAAAAGAAAACATGTGAAGCAATTGTAAGATTCTTAGTATTAATGGAGAATGGACCCCGGGGGCCATAGGTTTACTGGAGACATCTCTCTCATGAGCATAGAAACGGTGGGGAAGCAAATTACTATAGGGCAATAGACAGAATTGCGCACAATTATGATGATCATCCAAGGATAATCAATATATAGGCATTACATCCATGACAAGTAGACTATTAATCCAACTGCATCTACTACTATTACTCCACCCCAAGACCGCTATCCAGCATGCATCTCAAGGTATTAAGTTCAAGATAAACAAAGTAACACTTTAAGCAAGATGACATAATATAGACAAAGTAAGACCAATCAATATGACCGAACCCCACCATTTTATCGTTAGTAGGAACAATACAAATATGTGCATTTGCCCCTCCTGTCACAGGGCAAGATCACCGCAAGATTGAACCTACTACAAAACACCTCCCCCACTGAAGATAAATCAATCTAACTTGGCCGAAGTAGACTGATAGATCAAAGAGAAATACGAAGCTACGAAATTAGGGAACAAATAAATATCAAAAGACTCAAATAGTTTCAATGAGTAATCTGATCATATACCCATAATTCATCGGATCCCAACAAACACACCACAAAAGATTACATCGGATTGATCTTAGAGAAGATCATTGTATATAAGATCAAGAGAGAGAGAGAGAGAGTGAGGGAGAGAGAGAGAGAAAGAGAGTAACCCGTCTAGCTACTACTATGGATCCATGGGTCATGAAGGAACTACTCACACATCATCATCATGGAGGAAGCAAGGTTGATGAAGATAGCCTCCCCAATGACTCACCCCTCTGGCAGAGTTCTGGAATAGGGATCCAAATGGGATCACGGAAGAATAAATGCTTGTGATGGTGATAATTTTTTTTTCGATATCGATCCTAGGTTTTCAGAACATATGCGAATTTATAGGCCAAAAATTAGGGCAAACAGAGCTACTTGGAGCCCACAAGTTAGGGGGCGCGCTGTTGGGAACGTAGTAATTTCAAAATTTTCCTACGATCACGCAAGATCTATCTAGGAGATGCATAGCAACGAGATGGGAGAGTGTGTCCACGTACCCTCGTAGACCGAAAGCGGAAGCGTTTAGTAACGTAGTTGATGTAGTCGAACGTCTTCACGATCCAACCGATCCAAGTACCAAACATACGACACCTCCGCGTTCAGCACACTTCAGCTCGATGACGTCCCTCGCGCTCTTGATCCAGTTGGGGATGAGGGTGAGTTCTGTTAGCACGACGGTGTGGCAACGGTGATGATGATGTTACCGGCGCAGGGCTTCGCCTAAGCACTACGGCGATATGATCGAGGTGTGTAACTGTGGAGGGGGCACCGCACACGGCTATGGCAAAACTTTGTGTGTCTTTGGGGTGCCCCTTGCCCATGTATATAAAGGAGGGAGGGAGAGAGACCGCCCCCCCTAGGGACGCGCCAAGAGTATGGAGTCCTACTAGGACTTGCAAGTCCTAGTAGGAATCCCTTTCCTTTTAGGAGTAGGAGAGAAGGAAAGAGGGAAAGAGAGAGGGAGTAGGAAAGGGCAAGGAGGGCGCCTCCCCCTTCCCCTAGTCCAATTCGTACCCATGGGGCGCGCGCGCCACCTCCCCTTGGAATGCCTCCTCCTTTCCCGTATGGCCCAATAAGGCCCATTACTTCTCCCGGTGAATTCCCGTAACTCCCAAGTACTCCGAAAAATACCCGAATCACTCGGAACCTTTCTGATGTCCGAATATAGCCTTCCAATATATGAATCTTTACCTCTCGACCATTTTGAGACTCCTTGTCATGTCCATGATCTCATCCGGGACTCTGAAGAAACTTCGGTCATCAAATCACATAACTCATAATACAAATTGTCATCGAACGTTAAGCGTGCGGACCCTACGGGTTCAAGAACTATGTAGACATGACCGAGACACATCTCTGGTCAATAACCAATAGCGGAACCTGGATGCTCATATTGGCTCCTACATATTCTACAAAGATCTTTATCGGTCAAACCGCATAACAACATACGTTGTTCACTTTGTCATCGGTATGTTACTTGCCCGAGATTCGATCATCGGTATGATCATACCTAGTTCAATCTCGTTACCGGCAAGTCTCTTTACTCGTTCTGTAATGTTTCATCCCGCAACTAACTCATTAATCACATTGCTTGCAAGGCTTATAGTGATGACCATTACCGAGAGGGCCCAGAGATACCTCTCCGAAACACAGAGTGACAAATCCTAATCTCGATCTATGCCAACCCAACAAACACCTTCAGAGACACCTGTAGAGCATCTTTATAATCACCCAGTTACGTTGTGACGTTTGATAGCACACAAGGTGTTCCTCCGGTATTCGAGAGTTGCATAATCTCATAGTCTAAGGAACATGTATAAATTATGAAGAAAGCAGTAGCAATGAAACTGTAACGATAATAATGCTAAGCTAATGGATGGGTCTTGTCCATCACATCATTCTCTAATGATGTGATCCCGTTCATCAAATGACAACACATGTCTATGGTTTGGAAACATAACCATCTTTGATTAGCGAGCTAGTCAAGTAGAGGCATACTAGGAACACTATGTATTATCTATGTATTCAGACATGTACTAAGTTTCTGGTTAATACAATTCTAGCATGAATAATAAACATTTATCATGATATAAGGAAATATAAATAACAACTTTATTATTGCCTCTAGGGCATATTTCCTTCAGTCCCCCACTTGCACTAGAGTCAATAATCTAGTTCACATCGCCATGTGATTTAACACCAATATTTCACATCTGTATGTGATTAACACCCATAGTTCACATCGCCATGTGATCAACAACCAAAGGGTTTACCAGAGTCAATAATCTAGTTCACATCGCTATGTGATTAACACCCAAAGAGTACTAAGGTGTGATCATGTTTTGCTTGTGAGAGAAGTTTAGTCAATGGGTCTGCTAGATTCAGAGCCGTACGTATTTTGCAAATTTTCTAATTTCTCCCACTTCCAATATGTATCCAAATTGAGACTCAGAGTCATCTGGACTGGTGTAAAGCTTACGTCGATGTAACTCTTTACGACGAACTCTTTATCACCTCCATAACCGAGAAATACTTCCTTAGTCCTCTTAGGTAACTAAGGATAACTTTGACCGCTATACAGTGATTCACTCCTGGATCACTATCATACCCCCTTGCCAAACTCATAGCAAGGCACACAACTGGTCTGGTACATAGCATGGCATACTTTATAGAACCTATGACTGAGGCATAGGGAATGACTTTCATTCTCTTTCTATCTTCTGTCGTGGTCGGGCTTTGAGTCTTACTCAACTTTACACCTTATAATACAGGCAAGAACTTCTTCTTTGACTGATCTATTTTGAACTCTTTCAAAATCTTGTCAAGGTATGTACTCATTGAAAAATCTTATCAAGTGTCTTGATCTATCTCTATAGATCTTGATGCCCAATATGTAAGCAGCTTCATCGAGGTCTTTCTTTGAATATCTCCTTTCAAACTCTCCTTTATGCTTTCCAGAAAATTCTACATCATTTCCGATCAACAACATGTCATTCACATATACTTATCAGGAAGGCTGTAGTGCTCCCACTCACTTTCTTGTAAATACAAACTTCACCGCAAGTCTGTATAAAACTATATGCTTTGATTAACTCATCAAAGCGTATATTCCAACTCCGAGATGCTTGCACTAGTCCATAGATGGATCGCTGGAGCTTGCACACCTTGTTAGTACCTTTAGGATCGACAAACCTTCTGGTTGCATCATATACGGCTCTTCTTTAAGAAATATCCATTTAAGGAATGCAGTTTTGACATCCATTTGCCAGATTTCATAAAATATGGCAATTGCTAACATGATTTAGACGGATTTAAGCATCACTACAGTTGAGAAAATCTCATTGTAGCCAACACCTTGAATTTGTCGAAAACCTTTTGCGACAAGTCGAGCTTTATAGATAGTAACACTATTATTAGCGTCTGTCTTCCTCTTGAAGATCCATTTATTTTCTATGGCTTGCTGATCATCGGACAAGTCCACCAAAGTCCATACTTTGTTCTCATAAATGGATCTCGTCTCAGATTTCATGGCCTCAAGCCATTTCACAGAATCTGGGCTCATCATCGCTTCCTCATAGTTCGTAGGTTCATCATGGTCTAGTAACATGACTTCCAGAATAGGATTACCAAACCACTCTGGCGCGGACCGTACTCTGGTTGACCTACGAGGTTTGGTAGTAACTTGATCTGAAGTTTCATGATCATCATCATTAGCTTCTTCACTAATTGGTGTAGGAATCACTGGAACTGATTTCTGTGATGAACTACTTTCCAATTCGGGAGAAGGTACAATTACCTCATCAAGTTCTACTTTCCTCCTACTCACTTCTTTCGAGAGAAACTCCTTCTCTAGAAAGGATCCATTCTTAGCAACGAATATCTTGCCTTCGGATCTGTGATAGAAGGTGTACCCAATAGTTTCTTTTTGGTATCCTATGAAGACACATTTCTCCGATTTGGGCTCGAGCTTATCAGGTTGAAGTTTTTTCACATAAGCATCGCAGCCCCAAACTTTAAGAAACGACAGCTTAGGTTTGTTGCCAAACCACAGTTCATACGGTGTCATCTCAACGGATTTTGACGGTGCCCCGTTCAACGTGAATGCAGATGTTTCTAATGCATAATCCTAAAACAATAGTGGTAAATCGGTAAGATACACCATAGATCGCACCATATCTAGTAAAGTGCGATTAGGACGTTCAGACACACCATTACGCTGTGGTGTTCCAGGTGGCGTGAGCTGTGAAGCTATTCCACATTTTTTTAAATGACGGCCAAACTCGTAAGTCAAATATCATCTACGCATAGACTTGGCTCGGATGCCACTGTTGGGGAACGTAGTAATTTCAAAATTTTCCTAGGATCACGCAAGATCTATCTAGGAGATGCATAACAACGAGACGGGAGAGTGTGTCCACGTACCCTTGTAGACCGAAAGCGGAAGCGTCTAGTAACACGGTTGATGTAGTCGAACGTCTTCGCGATCCAACCGATCCAAGTATCGAACGTACGGCACCTCCACGTTCAGCACACGTTCAGCTCGATGACGTCCCTCGTGCCCTTGATCCAGTTGAGGACGAGGGTGAGTTCCATCAGCACGACGGCGTGGTGACAGTGATGATGATGTTACCGGCGCAGAGCTTTGCCTAAGCACTACGGCGATATGATCGAGGTGTGAAACTGTGGAGGAGGGCACCACAAACGGCTATGGCAAAACTTGGTGTGTCTTTGGGGTGCCCCCTGCCCACGTATATAAAGGAGGGAGGGAGAGAGGCCGCCCCCCTAGGGGCGCACCAAGAGTATGGAGTCCTACTAGGACTTCCAAGTCCTAGTAGGAATCCCTTTCCTTTTAGGCGTAGGAGAGAAGGAAAGCGAGAAAGAGAGAGGGAGTAGGAATGGGCAAGGGGGGCGCCGCCCCCTTCCCCTAGTCCAATTCGGACCCATGGGGGGGGGGTGAAGCACACCACCTCCCCTTGGCCTGCCTCCTCCTTTCCCGTATGGCCCGATAAGGCCCATTACTTCTCTCAGTGAATTCCCGTAACTCCCTAGTACTCTGAAAAAATACCCGAATCACTCGGAACCTTTCCGATGTCTGAATATAGCCTTCCAATATATGAATCTTTACCTATTGACCATTTTGAGACTCCTCGTCATGTCTGTGATCTCATCCGGGACTCTGAACAAACTCCGGTCATCAAATCACATAACTCATAATACAAATCGTCATCGAACGTTAAGCGTGCGGACCCTACGTGTTCGAGAACTATGTAGACATGACCGAGACACATCTCTGGTCAACAACCATAGCAGAACCTGGCTGCTCATATTGGCTCCTACATATTCTACAAAGATCTTTGTCGGTCAAACCGCATAACAACATACATTGTTCCCTTTGTCATCGGTATGTTACTTGCCCAAGATTCGATCGTCGGTGTCATCATACCTAGTTCAATATCATTACTAGCAAGTCTCTTTATTTGTTCCGTAATGCTTCATACCACAACTAACTCATTAGTCACATTGCTTGCAAGGCTTATAGTGATGACCATTACCGAGAGGGCCCAGAGATACCTCTCTGAAACACGGAGTGTCACATCCCTAGTCTGGTATGACCTAGACTAGCTAGTCATTTGTGCATCATGTTTAAATTTCATTTAAATTTGAAATGAGGATTGGTGGAACCCTCAGAATAATTTTTGAAAATGACCCAAATAAAAATTTCTCCAAAAGGGTCCAAGAAAATGCTCATGTTGCTCTCTGAAAATATTGGACAGAGATAAAAATCAAAACAATATTTTTAGGAGCTCATGGATATTTATTTTGGCCATTTGGATTAATTCGATAAATATTTGCATTGGAAATATATTTCTGTATATATGAAATATGGTCCAAAAATTATGCCATTTATAAAAGAGCTCTGGAATAATATATCTAGCTCCTGCAAAAATTGGCATAAGATAATAAATTGATTTAGTATTTTATTAAATAAAAACAAATGGCAGAAAAATTAGAAAACAAAAATAAAAGAAGGCTGGGCTTACCTGGGGCTTCCCCTGTGCAGCCCAGCCGCAGCAGGCCGGCCCAGCCAGCAGGCGGCCCAGCCCACCTGGCCCCCCCCTCCTCTGTCGTCTTCCTCCCCGACAGGGGAACGGCGCGTGCCCGGCGCGCGCGCCACCGCGCCACGCCACCTCCCTCCATGCTTGCCTGGAGCCTCCTCGTCGCCCTGGAACGCCGGACGACGCCACGCAGCCCCCCCGTACCCTCTCACTCTCCCCCGATTCTTCCTCTCCTCTCCCTCGCTCTCTCTCTCCCGTGTCCGAACGCGTCGGTCGCCGCCGTTCGCCATAGCCATCGCCACCGGCCTCCCCTCGCCTCCCCGACACGCGCGGGAGCTCCGCCCCCTCGCCCTGAAGCTCCTCGTCGAGCCACGCACCTCCGGACGGCCTCCATCGCCGCCATCGCCATCGTCTTCCTCTTCGGGCTCCGCCGTCCGCCGCCGTCGATTTGCCGTCACCAGGTCTCATCCGACCCCGCTGTGCTGCTCTGCGTGATCGCCGTGAGCATCTCCCTGTTTCCCCTCTCTTCTCCCCCCCCGTTCCCGTGTCGTAGCCGTCGCTACCACCATGGCCGAAGCCATCGCCGCCGCAGCCCCTCGCCGTCGTGGCCAGAGCCACCGCAGCCCGTGCCTGCACCTGCCACCGCGCTCAGTAGCCTCCCAGAAGCCCAACGCCTCCGCCCGCAGCTCCTGCCATGCCCCGCAGCCCGTTCCCGCTCGAAGCCGAGCTCCGGCGGCCGCCCCGAGCTTCGCTCCGGCGAGCTCCGCCGCCCCCGCAGCCTCCCGCATGAACCACTAGTTGCGCGCGAGCCTGGGCTTCGCGTGGGTGGTCTCCGCCGCCCGAATGGTCGCCGGAACGGCGATTCCGAGCCCCTCCGCCGCGTTTGCTGCCGCCGGCGGCTAAATGCCGACGTTTTAGCCCCGGTTGACCAGGGGGTTTGACCTCCCCTGGCTCAATGACAGTGGGCCCCGTCGGCAGGTGATTAGCTTAGTGCTAATCACCGCTTAATTAACCCCCCTGACACTGACATGTGGGCCCCGGTGCCCCCTAACCTTTTAATTAAGTTAATTTAACCCCTGTTTAACCCCCTGTCACTGACGTGTGGACCCCACACGTCAGGTTTGACCCGGACCAGCCCAGTTGACTGCTGACGTCATGCTTACTCAATGCTGACGCAATATATATATTTCTGGATTTATTTTAAATCAGGAAATTCCAGAAATTGTTTTAAACTTCAAAAATTCATAACAATTCAACCGTAGCTCAGATTAAAATAATTTATATATGAAAAATTATCAGAAAAATGCAATCTTTCCATCTGTACTAGTTTCATGCATGAAAAACCAACTTACACATGCTGAATATGGGAAAACACATTATGGCACATTAAGAAACTTAATTTGGGGATACATTTGAACCTTTGGTTCAAATGGACTTCAAACCAAATGACTACTAGTTGCATTAGCTCAAACAGCATCACATCTACATGCCATGTTCATGCATCATATTGTTGCATATGATTGTGCATTGATTGCCGGCACTGTTCCTTCTCGATAGGTCCTGCTCCGGAGACCGTTCTAGAGTACCTATCTGTGAAGCAGTGCATCCTCTGTTGATTTACCATGCAAGCAAGCCCCCTTGTTCATTTCGATAAAACCCTACTCTCTCGCTCCTGCTCTCAGTTATTGCATTAGGACAACAACGATTCATCTGCTACTTTGTGTTGCGGTAGTTGAACCCATTCCTCTGCATGACCTGTCATTGCCACAGTAAATAGTTGAAACCCACTAGCATGTGTAGGAGTTGATTGACGTCACTGTTGTGTTCCTACCATGCTATGCCTGCTATTGCTTAGAGTTGTGTCAGGTCTAATTCATTGGGAATGAATTGGAGTGTTACGATATGTTCTGATGCTGAGAATGAAGTGTGTGTGAACACGATTTGGTAAAGGTAGCGGTGAGAGGCCATGTAGGAGTACATGGTGGGTTGTCTCACTGGAACCGTCCTTAAGCACTAAGTTCTACGTATGTTGTCCAATGACTCGATACTACCACACATTGGGTTCCGGTAACTCGACCCCTCTCGACTTATTAACCAACTTGGTCTCTGTCCAGGAGTCGCAACTAGTTTCTGGTGTTTGTAGGTAGTGTTAGTAGTCTACCAAGTGGCACCCGGCCAGGTGGGCTTGGGACAGACTAGGCACCAGTGGCACGGTGTACCAAGCATAGATCCATCCGGCGAGGTGGGCTTGGGAACCCTGCACACATCGTTTGGGGCCGTGAGTGAAACCCCGGCCGGATCTCCTTGCGGATGGAACCCGAATAGGCGATAAACCTGGATTAGAGTCATGTGTGGTTAGTCAGGTCGTGGCCGACACCCTCGCCAGGCTTCCGCTTGAAGGTTTCCGAGATACATGACGTGTACATGGCGGTAAGTGGCGAGAGCGTGTGTGAAGAAGTACACCCCTGCAGGGTTAACATGATCTATTCGAATAGCCGGGTCCGCGGTTATGGACTTCTTGGATGCTTACATGGTACATAGACAACCTGAAGTGGATACTCTAAAATGCTCAAGACAAGTGTGAGTGCTATGGATGGCCTTCTCGTAGGGAGACGGGGATGAATCCATAGTAGTGTATTGTATGGTGATTAGTGGACTCGTGTACGTTGTTTCACCTCAAGAGTTTCTGGTAGTCGTAGAATAGGATAGCCACAGAGTCAAAGCTGGCTTGCTGCAACTAAACCCCACATTACCTCTTGATACAAATGCATGTATGATAGGATCTGATGTAAGTCTTGCTGAGTACCTTTGTACTCATGTTGCTTTATTTATGTTTTTGCAGCAGAGACTTCGGTCTTACTAGTGTTCTCTTGGACTTCGACTAGTAGCTAGTACCTCTGCTACGATCTTGATCGGATGTTGTAGATAGTCAGGCTCTTCAGCCTTTTTCATCTGTAGATGTCTGTACCCAGACATGTAATGCTTCCGCTTGTTGCTTGTATGCTCTGTATGATGGGTCCTGTGACCCCTGTTTGCAATAAATGCTATGATGGCTCTTCTGAGCCTTTATCTATATGAGTTGTTGAGTTATGCTGTGATGCCATGTTGTACAGCACATACTTGCATGTTATGCGTACGTGTAATGTGTATTGCTATGTGTGGGATCTGACTATCTAGTTGTTTATCCTTAGTAGTCTCTCTTACCGGGAAATGTCTCCTAGTGCTTCCACTGAGCCCTGGTAGCTTGCTACTGCTCCGGAACACTTAGGCTGGCCGGCATGTGTCCTTCTTTGTTCCTGTGTCTGTCCCTTCGGGGAAATGTCACGCGATGAATACCGGAGTCCTGCTAGCCTGCTTCAGCCCGGTTCACCGGAGTCCTGTTAGCCCAGAGCTACAGCCTGGATTCACTCGTTGATGACCGACACGTTCGATGCTGGGTCATGGATGCCTGTCCCTGTAAGTTAGTGCCACTCTGGGTTTACGACTAGCCATGTCAGCCCAGGCTCTTTATCATATGGATGCTAGCGACACCATCATATACATGTGCCAAAATGCGCAAACGGTCCCGGGCAAAGGTAAGGCGACACCCGTGGGGATACCGTGCGTGAGGCCGCAAGGTGATATGAGGTGCTACATGCTAGATCGATGTGGCATTGAGTCGGGGTCCTGACAGCTTTGGTATCAGAGCCTGACTGCCTGTAGGATTACCAAGCCAAACCGATCGAAGTTGAGTCTAGAAATTCTTTAGTTATGTAAGGGAATTGATTGTGGGTTGGAACGTAAGGCTCTTTTTACTCCTTTACCTCATGACCTTCTGATCTGAGTCGTCCTATCTTTGCTACGGGGTTAAGGAACTAGGCTTTCTCTTCCGTCTATCAGGATCACGTGTTACTACTCCGTAGTCCCATAGGATTGGTTGATCAGAGTCATACCCTAGTTTTGAGTATTTCCGGTGTAGTCTATTTAGTATGATCTCAGAACCTTGAGTAATGATGATGAGTATGTTATTGCCCCATTTTTAGTAGGATGTCTCATTCTGAGCATTTTACTGCCGTTATGCTGCCGAAATTTCCCTAGGAGTTTGAGAGATACTAATTCCTTGTCCTACATTCTATAGTCCATAGTTGATGCTGATTCCGTCCTTGGTTCGTTTCTCAGGATGTCATCAGCTAAGAGAAGTTCCGTTGCTCGTAGCCAGAACCACGGAGATGGTAGGGATGAGGATCCTCCCGATCAGCCTTCGTTGGCAGAGTTCATGCTAGATATGGAGAGGAACAAGCGTGAGTCTAACCGCTTGTTGGCACGTATCGAGGAGAACACCGCACATCAGTTCAAAGGATCTGTGACCATTCATGACTTTATTCGCTTGCACCCACCCACCTTTCATCATTCCATTGAGCCACTCGATGCAGATGGCTGGCTCCGTAGCATCACTCATAAGCTGCGTTCCGCGAGCGTAGCTGAAGATGACAAGGTCACCTATGCCACATACCACCTGGAAGGTCCTGCTAGTCTTTGGTGGCAGAACTATGAGGCTATGCTTCCAGCTGGCCAGACTTCCACCTGGAGGGATTTCGTTGAGGCTTTTCGCGAGCATCACATTCCTGAGGCCCTCATTGATCGCAAGAGAGAAGAGTTCTGTAGTTTCACCCAGGGTAAGATGGCTGTTGATGCCTATAGTAGAGAGTTTGAGAACCTCGCCCGTTATGCCACAGAAGAGGTGTCCACGGACGCCAAGAAGCAGGCTAGGTTCCGGAAGGGTCTCAACCCCAAGTTGCGTCGTGATCTCCACCTGCATCATTGTGATACATTCCAAGCTCTTGTGAACAAGGCCATTAATGCAGAGACAGCTCAGCTCACTTACGAGGAGTCTCGTAAGCACACTCGTGATTTGGGATCTTCCTCCGGTTCTAGCTCTCAGAAGCGCCGGATTTGGGTTCCAAACTCCGCTCTTCCACCCAAATATGTACCGAGGCCATCTTATGTGGCACCTCATCAAGTTCAGCAGTATGCTCCACCCAGGCCTATTGGTGGACCGCCTTCTAATACAGGTCCACATCCTACCTCTAAGATTTGTTACAAGTGCGGAGAGCCAGGCCACATTGCCCGTATTTGCACTCAGACCAGAGTTGCTCCACCCCAGCCCGAGAAGTCTATTGGCCATGGTAAGCCATCACGCAAGATGATCAGTGCCAAGTCAGCTCCCACTGAACATGGATGTGTGCATCACGTCTCAGCTAAAGCCGCTCATGATGATCCAGATGTCGTTCTTGGTACACTCCTTGTCAACTGTCATCCGGCATCGGTTTTGTTCGATACTGGAGCGTCTCATTCCTTCATTTCTGAAAGCTATGCCCGCTTGCAGGACATGTCATTTTGTGATATGCCCTCCCCACTACTTATTCAAACTCCTGGATTCAAATGGCAAACTTCTAGGATAAGTTATGGCAATGAAATCCTTGTTGACAGACTTGTATTCCTTGCTTCTTTGATATCTCTCAAGTCTTCGGATATTAACATCATCTTGGGTATGGACTGGATGACAGCTCATTATGCCAAGATTGATTGTTTCACCAGGTCTGTTCAGCTCACACACCCATCTGGCAAGATAGTCACTGTCTCCACTAGAGTTGCAAAGTGTCAGCTCTATTCCCTTAATGCCAGCCCTCTTCCAGACCTTGAAGATATCCCGGTAGTATGTGACTTTCCGGATGTCTTTCCAGAGGAACTGCCAGGTGTTCCGCCTGACAGAGATGTAGAGTTCGTCATAGATCTTATCCCAGGAACTGCTCCAATCTCTAGGAGACCCTACAAGATGGCACCCTTAGAACTAGCCGAGCTTAAGAAACAACTTGATGAGTCCTTGCAAAAGGGTTTCATCCGTCCTAGTTCTTCTCCTTGGGCTTGCCCCGTCCTCTTCGTCAAGAAGAAGGATGGTACGGACCGGATGGTTGTAGATTATCGTCCCGTTAATTTGGTCACGATAAAGAACAAGTATCCGCTCCCCAGGATCAACGACCTGTATGATCAGCTCGCTGGATCCTCAGTCTTCTCCAAGATGGATTTGAGGTTGGGATACCACCAAATTAAGATTAGAAACGGGGACATTCCCAAGACAACTTTTGTCACTCGTTATGGTCAGTATGAGTACACCGTCATGTCCTTTGGCCTAACCAACGCCCCAGCCACATTCTCCCGTTTGATGAACTCGATCTTCATGGAGTACTTAGATAAGTTCGTCGTGGTTTACCTCGATGATATTCTTATCTACTCGAAGAACGAGGGAGAGCATGCCGAACATCTTAGACTTGTGTTAGAAAAACTCAGAGAGCACCGCCTTTATGCCAAGTTCTCCAAGTGTGAATTTTGGTTGCCGGAAGTGACCTACCTAGGCCACGTAATCTCTGGTAAGGGCATTGCTGTCAATCCCGAGAGAGTTCAAGCTGTTCTCGATTGGACTCCACCTGAGACCGTTAAACAAGTTAGGAGTTTTCTTGGTCTAGCCAGCTATTGTCGCCGCTTTGTTGAAAACTTCTCCAAAGT
Source organism: Triticum aestivum (assembly GCF_018294505.1). Lineage (NCBI taxonomy): Eukaryota > Viridiplantae > Streptophyta > Magnoliopsida > Poales > Poaceae > Triticum > Triticum aestivum. The sequence continues at coordinate 534,126,206 of NC_057810.1, read as the reverse complement.
AGCCAAACCCCTCACGGAACTTCTCAAGAAAGATAAAAAGTTTGAGTGGTCCCCACAGTGTGAGTACAGTTTTCAGGAACTGAAAAGACGCCTGACTTCTGCTCCCATACTTGTGCCACCGGATTTCACTAAAGACTTTATTATCTACTGCAACGCCTCACGACAGGGACTAGGTTGCATCCTTATGCAGGATCGTCATGTGATTGCCTATGCATCTCGACAGTTGCATCCACATGAGGAGAATTATCCTACACATGATCTAGAGCTTGCAGCCGTAGTCTATGCACTCAAGATCTGGCGACATTACCTCCTTGGTAAACTTTGCGAGATCTACACCGATCACCAGAGTCTCAAGTATATCTTCACCCAACCAGACCTAAACCTTAGGCAAAGACGTTGGTTGGAGTTGATCACAGATTATGATCTAGGAATTACCTACACCCCAGGCAAAGCCAACGTCATGGCTGATGCGCTAAGCCGTAAATCCTATTGCAACAATCTCATGTTGCAGCAAGGCCAACCACTTCTCCATGAGGAATTCTGTAAGCTTAACCTTCACATTGCTCCTCACGGATTCCTTTCTACCTTGGTGGCGAAACCTACCCTTGTGGATCTTATCATCGAATCCCAGAAACATGATACGGGGATTACCTGGATCAAGAGAAACATTAAGAAGGGAGTTGGTGGATGTTTCTCTATGGATGATCGTGGTGTTGTTTTCTTTGAGAATCGCTTGGTGGTTCCCAAGAAGCAACATCTTCGTCAGTTGATTCTTAAGGAGGCGCATGAATCTCCTCTCACCATTCATCCCGGTAGTACTAAGATGTATCAGGACCTACGCCAGAGGTTCTGGTGGACTAGGATGAAGAGAGAAATCGCTGAGTTCATTGCTAAATGTGACGTATGTCGTCGCGTTAAGGCAGAGCATCAAAGACCTGCTGGCACCCTTCAGCCTTTAGCTATTCCTGAATGGAAATGGGATAAAGTTGGTATGGACTTCATCACCGGCTTTCCCAGGACCAAGAAAGGGAATAACGCTATCTTCGTAGTCGTTGATCGTCTTTCCAAAGTGGCTCACTTCCTTCCTGTTCGAGAGAGTATCACTGCTAGTCAGCTTGCTGACTTATATATTTCTCGAATAGTGTCACTCCATGGTGTTCCACTAGAGATCAATTCAGACCGTGGCAGTCTTTTCACTTCTCATTTCTGGGAGAGTTTCCAAACTGCCATGGGAACCCATCTTTCCTTCAGTACCACTTTCCACCCTCAGTCGAGTGGTCGGGTGGAACGGGTCAATCAAATTCTCGAAGACATGCTCAGAGCTTGCGTTATCTCATTCGGTATGGATTGGGAGAAATGTCTTCCTTTCGCCGAGTTTGCTTATAACAATAGCTACCAATCCAGCCTCAAGAAAGCTCCTTTTGAGGTTCTCTATGGACGAAGATGTCGAACACCTTTGAACTGGTCAGAAACCGGTGAAAGACAATTCTTTGGACCGGACATGATCCAGGAGGCAGAAGAGCAAGTTCGCATCATTCGTGAGAATTTGAAAACAGCCCAGTCTCGTCAGAAAAGCCAGTACGATCGTCATCATAAGGATATGACTTATGAAATTGGCGACCAAGCTTACCTTCGGGTTACTCCTTTGAAGGGTACCCATCGTTTCGGTATCAAGGGCAAGTTGGCTCCTCGTTACATTGGTCCCTTTCGCATTCTCGCCAAACGAGGAGAGGTTGCCTACCAATTGGAACTACCCCCGCATCTTTCTCGAGTTCATGATGTCTTCCACGTCTCTCAACTCAGGCGTTGCTTCTCGGATCCTATCCGCGGAGTGGACCACGAAACGCTTGATCTCCAAGATAACCTCACATACCGAGAGTGCCCGGTTCGCATTCTTGATCAAGCAGAGCGTGTCACTCGACGTCAGAACATCAAGTTTCTCAAAGTTCAGTGGTCTCATCATTCCGAGAGAGAAGCTACTTGGGAACGAGAAGATCGTCTTCGATTGGAGTACCCCGCTTTCTTTCCGTCGACCCCTGAATCTCGGGACGAGATTTTTTCAAGTGGGGGCGAGTTGTCACATCCCTAGTCTGGTATGACCTAGACTAGCTAGTCTTTTGTGCATCATGTTTAAATTTCATTGAAATTTGAAATGAGGATTGGTGGAACCCTCAGAATAATTTTTGAAAATGACCCAAATAAAAATTTCTCCAAAAGGGTCCAAGAAAATGCTCATGTTGCTCTCTGAAAATATTGGACAGAGATAAAAATCAAAACAATATTTTTAGGGGCTCATGGATATTTATTTTGGCCATTTGGATTAATTCGATAAATATTTGCATTGGAAATATATTTCTGTATATATGAAATATGGTCCAAAAATTATGCCATTTATAAAAGAGCTCTGGAATAATATATCTAGCTCCTGCAAAAATTGGCATAAGATAATAAATTGATTTAGTATTTTATTAAATCAAAACAAATGGCAGAAAAATTAGAAAACAAAAATAAAAGAAGGCTGGGCTTACCTGGGGCTTCCCCTGTGCAGCCCAGCCGCAGCAGGCCGGCCCAGCCAGCAGGCGGCCCAGCCCACCTGGCCCCCCTCCTCTATCGTCTTCCTCCCCGACAGGGGAACGGCACGTGCCCGGTGCGCGCCCCACCGCGCCACGCCACCTCCCTCCCTGCTTGCCTGGAGCCTCCTCGTCGCCCTGGAACGCCGGACGACGCCACGCAGCCCCCCGTACCCTCTCACTCTCCCCCGATTCTTCCTCTCCTCTCCCTCGCTCTCTCTCTCCCGTGTCCGAACGCGTCGGTCGCCGCCGTTCGCCATAGACATCGCCACTGGCCTCCCCTCGCCTCCCCGACACGCGCAGGAGCTCCGCCCCCTCGCCCTGAAGCTCCTCGTCGAGCCACGCACCTCCGGACGGCCTCCATCGCCGCCATCGCCATCGTCTTCCTCTTCGGGCTCCGCCGTCTGCCGCCGTCGATTCGCCGTCACCAGGTCTCCTCCGACCCCGCTGTGTTGCTCTGCGTGATCGCCGTGAGCATCTCCCTGTTTCCCCTCTCTTCTCCCCCCCGTTCCCGTGTCGTAGCCGTCGCTACCACCATGGCCGAAGCCATCGCCGCCGCAGCCCCTCGCCGTCGTGGCCAGAGCCACCGCAGCCCGTGCCTGCACCTGCCACCGTGCTCAGTAGCCTCCCAGAAGCCCAACGCCTCCGCCCGCAGCTCCTGCCATGCCCCGCAGCCCGTTCTCGCTCGAAGCCGAGCTCCGGCGGCCGCCCCGAGCTTCGCTCCGGCGAGCTCCGCCGCCCCCGCAGCCTCCCGCATGAACCACTAGTTGCGCGCGAGCCTGGGCTTCGCGTGGGTGGTCTCCGCCACCGAATGGTCGCCGGAACGGCGATTCCGAGCCCCTCCGCCGCGTTTGCTGCCGCCGGCGGCTAAACGCCGACGTTTTAGCCCCGGTTGACCAGGGGGTTTGACCTCCCCTGGCTCAATGACAGTGGGCCCCGTCGGCAGGTGATTAGCTTAGTGCTAATCACCGCTTAATTAACCCCCCCTGACACTGACATGTGGGTCCCGGTGCCCCCTAACCTTTTAATTAAGTTAATTTAACCCCTGTTTAACCCCCTGTCACTGACGTGTGGACCCCACACGTCAGGTTTGACCCGGACCAGCCCAGTTGACTGCTGACGTCATGCTTACTCAATGCTGACGCAATATATATATTTCTGGATTTATTTTAAATCAGGAAATTCCAGAAATTGTTTTAAACTTCAAAAATTCATAACAATTCAACCGTAGCTCAGATTAAAATAATTTATATATGAAAAATTATCAGAAAAATGCAATATTTCCATCTGTACTCGTTTCATGCATGAAAAACCAACTTACACATGCTGAATATGGGAAAACACATTATGGCACATTAAGAAACTTAATTTGGGGATACATTTGAACCTTTGGTTCAAATGGACTTCAAACCAAATGACTACTAGTTGCATTAGCTCAAACAGCATCACATCTACATGCCATGTTCATGCATCATATTGTTGCATATGATTGTGCATTGATTGCCGGCACTGTTCCTTCTCGATAGGTCCTGCTCCGGAGACCGTTCTAGAGTACCTGTCTGTGAAGCAGTGCCTCCTCTGTTGATTTACCAGGCAAGCAAACCCCCTTGTTCATTTCGATAAAACCCTACTCTCTCGCTCCTGCTCTCAGTTATTGCATTAGGACAACAACGATTCATCTGCTACTTTGTGCTGCGGTAGTTGAACCCATTCCTCTGCATGACCTGTCATTGCCACAGTAAATAGTTGAAACCCACTAGCATGTGTAGGAGTTGATTGAAGCCACTGATGTGTTCCTACCATGCTATGCCTGCTATTGCTTAGAGTTGTGTCAGGTCTGATTCATTGGGAATGAATTGGAGTGTTACGATATGTTCTGATGCTGAGAATGAAGTGTGTGTGAACACGATTTGGTAAAGGTAGCGGTGAGAGGCCATGTAGGAGTACATGGTGGGTTGTCTCACTGGAACCGTCCTTAAGCACTGAGTTCTACATATGTTGTCCAATGACTCGATACTACCACACATTGGGTTCCGGTAACTCGACCCCTCTCGACTTATTAACCAACTTGGTCTCTGTCCAGGAGTCGCAACTAGTTTCTGGTGTTTGTAGGTAGTGTTAGTAGTCTACCAAGTGGCACCCGACCAGGTGGGCTTGGAACAGACTAGGCACCAGTGGCACGGTGTACCAAGCATAGATCCATCCGGCGAGGTGGGCTTGGGAACCCTGCACACATCGTTTGGGGCCGTGAGTGAAACCCCGGCCGGATCTCCTTGCGGATGGAACCCGAATAGGCGATAAACCTGGATTAGAGTCATGTGTGGTTAGTCAGGTCGTGGCCGACACCCTCGCCAGGCTTCCGCTTGAAGGTTGCCGAGATACATGACGTGTACATGGCGGTAAGTGGCGAGAGCGTGTGTGAAGAAGTACACCCCTGCAGGGTTAACATGATCTATTCGAATAGCCGGGTCCGCGGTTATGGACTTCTTGGATGCTTACATGGTACATAGACAACCTGAAGTGGATACTCTAAAATGCTCAAGACAAGTGTGAGTGCTATGGATGGCCTTCTCGTAGGGAGACGGGGATGAATCCATAGTAGTGTATTGTATGGTGATTAGTGGACTCGTGTACGTTGTTTCACCTCAAGAGTTTCTGGTAGTCGTAGAATAGGATAGCCACAGAGTCAAAGCTGGCTTGCTGCAACTAAACCCCACATTACCTCTTGATACAAATGCATGTATGATAGGATCTGATGTAAGTCTTGCTGAGTACCTTTGTACTCATGTTGCTTTATTTATGTTTTTGCAGCAGAGACTTCGGTCTTACTAGTGTTCTCTTGGACTTCGACTAGTAGCTAGTACCTCTGCTACGATCTTGATCGGATGTTGTAGATAGTCAGGCTCTTCAGCCTTTTTCATCTGTAGATGTCTGTACCCAGACATGTAATGCTTCCGCTTGTTGCTTGTATGCTCTGTATGATGGGTCCTGTGACCCCTGTTTGCAATAAATGCTATGATGGCTCTTCCGAGCCTTTATCTATATGAGTTGTTGAGTTATGCTGTGATGCCATGTTGTACAGCACATACTTGCATGTTATGCGTACGTGTAATGTGTATTGCTATGTGTGGGATCTGACTATCTAGTTGTTTATCCTTAGTAGTCTCTCTTACCGGGAAATGTCTCCTAGTGCTTCCACTGAGCCCTGGTAGCTTGCTACTGCTCCGGAACACTTAGGCTGGCCGGCATATGTGTCCTTCTTCGTTCCTGTGTCTGTCCCTTCGGGGAAATGTCACGCGATGAATACCGGAGTCCTGCTAGCCCGCTTCAGCCCGGTTCACCGGAGTCCTGTTAGCCCAGAGCTACAGCCTGGATTCACTCGTTGATGACCGACACGTTCGATGCTGGGTCATGGATGCCTGTCCCTGTAAGTTAGTGCCACTCTGGGTTTACGACTAGCCATGTCAGCCCGGGCTCTTTATCATATGGATGCTAGCGACACCATCATATACGTGTGCCAAAATGCGCAAACGGTCCCGGGCAAAGGTAAGGCGACACCCGTGGGGATACCGTGCGTGAGGCCACAAGGTGATATGAGGTGCTACATGCTAGATCGATGTGGCATTGAGTCGGGGTCCTGACACGGAGTGACAAATCCTAATCTTGATCAATGCCAACCCAACAAACACCTTCAGAGACACCTATAGAGCATCTTTATAATCATCCAGTTACGTTGTGACGTTTGATAGCACACAAGGTGTTCCTCCGGTATTCGGGAGTTGCATAATCTCATAGTCTGAGGAACATGTGTAAGTCATGAAGAAAGCAGTAGCAATGAAACTGTAACGATCATAGTGCTAATCTAACAGATGGGTCTTGTCCATCACATCATTCTCTAATGATGTGATCCCATTCATCAAATGACAACACATGCCTATGGTTAGGAAACATAACCATCTTTGATTAACAAGCTAGTCAAGTAGAGGCATACTAGGGACACTATGTATTGTCTATGTATTCACACATGTACTAAGTTTCTGGTTAATACAATTCTAACATGAATAATAAACATTTATCATGATAGAAGGAAATATTTCCTTCACGTGCCTACCCCCTTGGTATGCCACCCTGGCTTGTGGGGCCCTCATGGTCCTTCTCGTCCTCCCTGAAACTTCTAGGGTCTCTTATTGTTCACAAAGAATCATCATAGAGTTTCATCGTGTTTGGAATTCTGTATGTATAGTTTTTCTACGAAACCAAAAACATGCAAACAAACAAGAGCTTGCACTGAGCACTAAATTAATAGGTTAGTCCAGAAAAATAATATAAAATGGCATATAAAGCATACAAAAGTGATAATATAATAGCATGAAACAGTAAAAAAATTATACGTACATTGGAGATGTATCATCTGGCCACCCCATCACCATCGTAGGAGCTAGATCCGGCCACGTCTGGTCGAATTCAGCAGCCCACGCATCAGCTACAGCCAACCCACCGACCAACGCCAGACGTCCCCAACACGACCGAGGGTCGATGCACCACTGACAATGGCCGGCGCCCCGGAGCCCAAGCCATGGCACTGCCCATGCAGCCACCACAGCCGCCGTCGCTGAAGAAGAGGTCTGGGGCCGCTGCCCTGACGTCCAAACACACCCGAGGCTGCCACCCATTAAGCACGACCTCTTGCAGAGCTGCCGCTCGCGCGCAATATCAGGTATGCGCCACCCAGTGCCAGAGAGCACTGGCGCCACATCCACTCTCTATCACCTTGCTCCCGTGCTGCCCCTAGCTTCCACCTAAAATTGAAGTAGCCTGATGAAGCTTCGACACACGCCTGCACGTGCACCCATGTGCCCGCGCGGCCGGTACCACTGGCCGAGCCCCCAAGACAATGCAAATGCTTTGTGACACCTTGTCATTGATGCATCTCCACCAGCCATGGCCGCAACCTTGAGCCCCTATATCGCCAGCGCGCTGTCCCTGGAGCACATCCCTCTGCCAGCGCTCAAGGCCACCAAATCTAGCGCTGCCGCTTTGTCAAACGGCCCCACCATCATCGACGCCACCGAGGCTTTGCCTAGTGGTGCCCTCCGGTGGCAGTGAGGGGATAGGAGGAGGAGGAGGGAGGGCTCTAGCCGGCCAAATTTGGGGCACTCCGGTGCGGAATGTGGAGTCGCACGTGAGCGGCTGCGGCATGTGGAGTCGCATGGTTGCCCCACGTGATTTGGTTGTGACTTGTTTGTTGACGTAAGCAGGGTAGTTGGGTTTGAGAAGAGACTAATGTATTCTCAATAACAACCTTGTCTTCATGCATAGGATAGTTTGTTTTCTATCTGTCACTTAGGGCATGTCCAACGCTCCCGCAAACCGGACACCACATCCTTCCACGGACACAGGACCTGTCCGAGGACACAGATGTGGGAACTGGCCATCCAATGCTATCCGCAAACATTTCAATTCGGCTTTAAACAAATCGAATGAAATTTAAGCAAACACGACCGATTTCATTTAAGTTCGGACATAATTTACATAAAAGGTCAATATTTTGTCAGTTTAACTAAAACTAGAAAATAAATCCTAAACCCTATACCAGATGACCATCTCATATGTGTGGCCGCCCTGCCCTACTGCACCGCCGTGGCCGTCCGTGTCATCGTCGTCCCTCCAGCAGTGGAAGGACACCGGAGGGCCGCGACTGCCTTTTTGGCATTGCCTGCCACTCCCGGAGGAGCCACTCCACCTCCTCCTGCACGATGCGGAGGGTCACCATGGCCAATGCTAACAGCGTCCTTGGCTCTGCTGGCATTGGCAGAGGAGTCACTAAGCAACCACTCCTCCCTGTCAAGGTGGTGGTGGAAACTTCGAGGCATCTCCACGGTGGTAACATAGAGGTCGAGGGATCATGCGAGGCAAGGTCTAGGTCATTGCATACCCATTCCAGCACCACGTTGGACTTGGCAAACACGGAGTGGTGTTGCGTTGGTCGTACCGCGCATGTTGCCTCACCGCGCGCTCCTCCTCAAACACGATGGCACTCGAGCCCAAGGTACCGCCGCCTCTGAGGTAGTGGAGGATGCGGCCAAGCGCCTTGGTGATCGCGTGCGGCAGCTCCTTGATGTCTACTACGCAACTTTATTCTTGTAGACACGTGTTGGGCCTCCAAGCACAAAGTTTTGTAGTACAGTAGCAATTTTCCCTCAAGTGGATGACCTAAGGTTTATCAATCCGTGAGAGGTGTAGGATGAAGATGGTCTCTCTCAGACGACCCTATAACCAAATACAAGGAATCTCTTGTGTTCCCAACACACCCAATACAATGGCAAATTGTCTAGGTGCACTAGTTCGCCGAAGAGATGGTGATAAATGTGTAATATGGATGGTAGAAATATATTTTTATAATCTGAATAAATAAAAACAGCAAGGTAGCAAATAGTAAACGGGCACAAAAAACGGTATTGCAATGCTTGAAAACAAGTCCTAGGGTCCATACTTTCGCTAGTGCAATCTCTCAACAATGCTAACATAGTTGGATCATATAACCATCCCTCAAAGTGCGATGAAGAATCACTCCAAAGTTCCTATCTAGTGGAGAACATAAGATGGAATTGTTTGTAGGGTACGAAATCACCTCAAAGCTATTCTTTCCGTTTGATTTATTCAAGAGTTCGTACTAAAATAACACAAAGCTATTCTTTCTGTTCGATATATCCTAGAGTTTGTACTAAAATAACACCAAAGAAAATTCAGATTTATATTATTCAATCCAACACAAAGAACTTCAAATAGTGCCCCAAGATTTCTACCGGAGAAACAAAGACAAGAACGTGCATCAACCCCTATGCATAGATTACCCCAATGTCACCTCGGGAATCCGCGAGTTGAGTGCCAAAACATATATCAAGTGAATCAATACGATACCCCATTTTCACCACAAGTATTCAATTGCGTGACATATATCAAGTGTTCTCAAATCCATAAAAGTATTCAATCTGATAATAACGAAATCTCAAAGGGAAAAAACTCAATTCATCACTACAAGATAGAGAGGGGAAAACACCATATGATTCGACTATATTAACAAAGCCCGCGATACATCAAGATCATGACATCTCAAGAACACGAGAGAGAGAGAGAGAGATATTAAACACATAGCTACTGGTACAAACCCTCAACCCCGAGGGTGGACTACTCCCTCCTCATCGTGGTGGCCACCGGGATGATGAAGATGGCCACCGGTGATGATTCCCCCCTCCGGCAGGGTACCGGAACGGGGTCTAGATTGGATCTCGGGGATACAGAGGCCTTGAAGTGGCGGAACTTCTGATCTAGGGCTACCCCGAAGGGTTTTGGAATATTTGGGATTTTATAGGGCGAAGAAGGGTGTGGGAGGCCACCGAGGTGGGCACAACCCACCTGGCCGCGCCTGGGGGCCCAGGCGTGCCCAGGTGGGTTGTGCCCCCCTCGGGGCACCCCCACGTGCTGCTCTGGCCCATCCTGGGTGTTTTGGTCCATAAAAATTCTCCAAGGAGTTTCGCGGTGTTTGGATTCCGTTTGATATTGATTTCCTGTGATGTAAAAAACAAGCAAAAAACAGCAACGGGCACTGGGCATTGGGTCAATAGGTTAGTCCCAAAAAAATGATATAAAGTTGCTATAAAATGAATGTAAAACACCCAAGAATGATAATATAATGGCATGAATACTTCATAAATTGTAGATACATTGGAGACGTATTAGCATCCCCAAGCTTAATTCCTACTCGTCCTCGAGTAGGTAAATGATAAAAGAAATAATTTATGAAGTGTGAATGCTAGCAAAGTGCATAAGTTTGATCAATGATAATTTCAATCACTTTTCCTAGAATCATAACAATAATTCTTTCTTATAAAACTTCTTATGATAAAGTAGCAACAAATTCACATGTTAAGGTTCAAACAATGAATTCTCTTTAAACTCAACAACCTATGTTCTCAGTCAGCAAGCAATTGCAATTAAACTTATTCAACAGAGTCTAAGTAAGAGCTCCACATAATCAACCATCATTTAGTCTTCTATGATTGCTAACACTCACCGCATACACATGAGCAAAACATTTCAACCGGACACATAGAAAGATAGGGGCTTATAATTTCGCCTCCCAACGTATTCACCTTTGGGTGATGTTAACAATAATAACTCATGCTACCCATATCCAACTGGATATATGTGCCTAGATATTTCCTCACCACATGATGCTTGCCAAAGGATAAAAATAAAAAAGGAATAGAGAGAAAAACATTGACTCTTGCATGAAAGTAAATACATAAAAGTAAAAGATAGGCCCTTCACAAAGGGAAGCAGAGGTTGCCATTAGTGCAAAAGAACGTCATGTTATATTGCCCCTTATGATAGCAACCTTTATTATGCAGTCTGTCACTTTTATTATTTGCCATCACAAGTTTGTACAACGCTCAGTTTTCTCTTACAATAAATGATCAAACACTTTTTAGAAGCAATTTTTATTGCCTTATTGCACCGATGACAACTTACTTGAAGGATCTTGCTCAATCCATAAGTAGGTATGGTGGACTCTCAAACAAGATTTGGGTTTAAGGGTTTTTGGATGCACAAGTAGTATCTCTACTTGGTGCGGAATTTTTGGCTAGCAAAGATAGGGGGCAAGCACCACATTTGAAGGATCTATGACAATATAACTTCTATGTGAATATGAACAAACATAAATCATTACGTTGTCTTCCTTGTCCAACGTCAACAATTTTGGCATATAATATTTTGATGGGGCTCACAATCACAAAAGATTTCCAAGATAGTGTATTTGCATTTTAAAGTTCTCTTCCTTATACTAATTATTCGTGAATTGCTTGTATGCCCAATATTGTGATTGTCAAGCTTCAAAAGCTTTCACTTTCTAAACCCAATGTGAAGCCACTATTAGGCATGATGTGAACATGCAATTTCAACTTCATGATATAAAATTCATTCAACAATTTACTCGAAGGGTATAAGTGAAGCACAAGAGTAAATGACAAACTACTCCAAAAAGATATAAGTGAAGATCAAGCGAGTAGTTATGTAAATGGGTAGCTATTTGAGGACTCTATTTTATTTAAAAACTTTCATATCAAAGTATTTTATTAAAACAGCAAGCAAAACAAAACAAAACAAAATGACATTCCAAGCATAGCACAACTCATGTGAAGAAGCAAAAACATAGGCTCAACCGATACTAACCGCTAATTGTTGAATAAGAAAGGTGGGATGCCTATCGGGGCATCCCCAAGCTTAGATGCTTGAGACTTCTTGGAATATTAGCTTGCGATGCCTTGGGCATCCCCAATATTGAGCTTTTGTGCCTCCTTAATTCCTCTCATATCACGGTTTCCCTAAATCTCAAAAACTTCATCCACACAAAACTCAACAAGAACTCGTGAGATAAGTTAGTATAAATCAGTGCAAAACCTTATCATTCTCTACTGTAGAAAATTACTAAAATCATTATTCAACATTGCATACAAAATGCCTCTGCATATTTAATACTCCCATCCTCAAATAAAATCATTAAACAAGCAAACATATGCAAACATAACAACAATCTGCCAAAACAGTACGGTCTATAAAGAATGCAAGATTCATCATACTTCCCTAACTCAAAAAATTATGAAACAAACTAAACACTGTAGAAAATTTATCAGAGCTTATTTTTCAAAACGTTTCAACATTTTATCATATTCTGAATTTTCTAGGGAATGTTTGCAATATCGATAAACTTTCTGTTTTGAAACAGCAACACGTAGTTTGCAAAATAAGTATAGTAAAGGCTATACTTGACATTTTTATTGAAATGAAAGATGCAAAACATTATTCTAAATAACAGCAAGCAAATTCTAACAAAATAATTTGACGCTCCAAGCAAAACACGTATCATGTGACGAATGAAAACATAGCTCCAAGTGAGGTTACCGATAATGTTGGAGACGAAAGAGGGGATGCCTTCCGGGGCATCCCCAAGCTTAGTTGCTTGGATCTTCCTTGGATATTAACTTGGCGTGCCTTGGGAATCCCAAATCTTAGAGTTTTGTCACTCCTTATTCTCCTCATATCTACATCTCACCCAAAACTTGAAAACTTCAATCACACAAAACTTAACGGAACTTTGTGAGATAGGTTAGTGTGATAAAGAGCAAACCATTTCACTTTTGGTACTGTCAAAGGGAAGATTCATAATTTTTTCCACACAATTCCTACTGTAGCATATCATTTCTACAATTTATATTAAGCAATATAAGCCATAGAAACTAGAAAACAAGCAAACTATGCATTGAAAACAGCATCTATCAAAAACAGAACAGTCTGTAGTAATCTGTACCCAAACCATACTTATGCTACTCCAAAAATTATGAACAAATCATGACCACGTGAGAAATTTGTATACTAAGCTTCTGCAAAAAGAATCAACTCAAAATCACTCTTCTGTTAAGAATGCTAGCTATTTTCATGAGCGCAAAAGTTTCTGTTTTTCAGCAAGATCAAATCAACCATCACCCAACATGACCCCAAAGGCTTTACTTGGCACTTTATTGAAACAAAGACAATAAAACATGATTACTACAGTAGCCTAATCATGTGAACACACAAAAACAGTAGGTAAAAGTGTTGGGTTGCCTCCCAACAAGCGCTTTTCTTTAATGCCTTTTAGCTAGGCATGATGATTTCAATGATGCTCACATAGAAGATAATAATTGAAACATAACAAGAGCATCATGAAACAGATGGCAAGCACATTTAAGCCTAACCCACTTCCTATGCATATGGATTTTGTGATCAAACAACTTATGGGAAGAAGAATCAACTAGCATAGGAAAGTAAAACAAGTGCAACTTAAAAACTTTCAACATAAAGAGAGGAAACATGATATTATTGAGATATGTAGAAGCATATGTCCCTCTCTCATAATAATTTTTAGTAGCTTCATGAATGAATTCAACAATATAACCATCACATAAAGCACTCTTTTCATGATCCGCAAGCATAGAGAATTTATTACTCTCCACATAAGCAAATTTCTTCTCATCAATAGTAGTGGGAGCAAACTCAACAAAATAACTATCATGAGAGTGAAAATTAAAATAATGATGACAAGTTTCATGGTTATCATTATTCTTTATAGCATACATGTCATCAAAATAATCATCATAGATAGCAACTTTCTTATCATAGTCAATTGAAGCCTCATCCAAAATGGTGGATTCATCACTAAATAAAGTCATGACCTCTCCAAATCCACTTTCATCATTATAATCATCATAAATAGGAGGCATGCAATCATTATAACAAATTTGCACATCAAATCTTGTGGGACTAAAAATATCATCTTCATCAAATATAGCATCCCCAAGCTTACGACTTTGCATATCACTAGCATCATGTATATTCAAAGAGTTCATACCAACAACATTGCAATCATGCTCATCATTCAAAGATTTTTTGTCAAACATTTTATAGAATTCTTCTTCTATCAATTGAGCACAATTTTCCTTTCCATCATTTTTGAGAAAGACATGATAAAGACGAATAATATGAGACCACCTCAATTTCATTTTTTTGTAGTTTTCTTTTTATAAACCAAACTAGTGATAAAACAAGAAACTAAAAGATTCAATTGCAAGATCTAAAGATATACCTTCAAGCACCACTACACCACAACACTATATTCCCAACAGCCAAGTTGGTTGGGAAAACAACTTTCATCAACACACAGTCGGTCGGGAAAGACTATTGCCGACAGACCAGGTCTGTTGGGGAAAGTCCAGACGGGAAAACCCTTTCCCGACCGACATATCTTTCCCGACCCACTGCTTGACGGCTATGCTATATCTTTCCCAACCAACAATCTGTTGAGCCTACCATGGGCTTTTCCCGACCAACAGTCCGTTGAGGTAGCCATGGGGCTTTCCCGACCAACTATCAGATGGGTATTCTTTCCCGACCAACATTCTGCTGGGCCTGGTTTTAGCCTTTCCCAGCCAACTATGAGGCAGGGTTTGTTTTGCCAACCAACAGTTAGACGATGTTTTCTTTTGCGATCAACAATTCATTAACATTTTGTTTATCCAATCACAGCTTTAATTAAACATATGCTACTGATTGTCACATACATATAGTTTATGTGTTCTAAGCATAATCACCAAGACATCATACATCAGGTGCACGAAACATTTTTTATTCCATTAAGTAATGGTCACATACATACACTTCAGTCTGTTCCAAACATAACCACCAAGACACCATACATCAGGTTCAACAAAGGACAGTGAAAAGATTGCAACTATGAGACATCAGTTGTACAAATGAAAACTAAAACATCCATTTGATGCAGATCGCTGGCTTCATGGTTCATTGTGAGTCGAGTCCTTATATTTGCTTCCTACAAAAGTTAAACAAGTCTCAATTATTAGAATGCTCAATTAATTTATGAAACTGAATGTAGGCAGAATTCACATGCGCTCTACAAAACTAGCATTTCTGTACGTGAAGACCTCCAATCAACTTCCAGCTATAGCCATGGATGTGGCAAAGAAGCCCTCGGTCCACATTTTGTCTATCTATTTGAAAGGAAACACATTATTTACTTTGTATGATTGTTGATCATATAGTCTCCTGGGGATATACTTAAGTTACTGTACATTGGTATGAGAAGACAATATTCCAACACTTGTTTGCAAAGAAAATAAATATACAACTTTATAGATAGTGAATACAGTGAGTAAACAAGATTCGGGTCTAGCCTTGTTCTTGAGCTGACTACAGAGTGATTTCCCCTTTTCAGGCATGGGTCACATTAGGATTCACACATTTTGAATTAGCAAGGTGAAAGTACTAACAAGATCAAAAAATGTGGAGCCAAATCCTCTAAACTCTTGCCGATTTTTACATGAATTGAGTTTTGACTTTTGAGGCTTTGTAGTCAGATTTAAAGTTCCAGGTAGCAGATGACCAAAGGCCCAAACTTCTCGATCAAACTCCATAGTGGAGTAAGAGATCAAAGGCTTTTGCATAAAAGTGGCCAGGGATCCAGATAATGTACGTCAAGTTAAGTAATCCCGTGCAAACATCCAGATTAGCTTCTCTATAACACCATTCATTTAAACTGAAAACGGATTCATTTGGGCTTCAGGATTTTGGACCTGTTAGTTTAATCCTCTAATTCAAGGGTACTTTTCAAAGTTTTTAGTGCCCAAACTAACAGGTCCAAAATTAGTGGATTAAAGGGTAGTTTTCAAAGTTTCACGGAAAGTAGTAAAAGTTGGAGCCAG
This sequence comes from Triticum aestivum, assembly GCF_018294505.1. Classification (NCBI taxonomy): domain Eukaryota; kingdom Viridiplantae; phylum Streptophyta; class Magnoliopsida; order Poales; family Poaceae; genus Triticum; species Triticum aestivum. Next base: position 534,110,320 of record NC_057810.1, on the reverse strand, counting down.
CTCATAAATATATTTATGGCCAGAAACATATATGCATACGTAAAACACATAGCATAAGGAAAGTATCTATCAAGTACATGGAAACCCAGGTCACTGCCAAACATGAAGAAACATGAAGAAACGGGTACAGAAGCGATGAATAAAACATTAACTTTGCCCTTTGGAGTATCCAACTAATAGGAACAATAGTATTAGAAACTGTATGAGATGTACCATACAACTAGTAAAATGGTAGGTTTCTTACATTGCTTGGAGTTGGATGTGCACAACATCATTCTGTAGAGATTAATTTTTCAGCACCACATACTGATCGGCTAAAAATACTGGCACATGGAGGTCCCATCCCATAACATAGCCAAGCATCAACAAAAACCAGGGAAGGAAAATATGATGAAACCAAAGATAATAACATAGCTCCAGATCAGGATAATGAGCACTAACTTGTAGAAAATAAGAGACGTAGACCACCACCTAGGAATCTTATATATGAACTGGTTTCCAGCTTCCAAGACCAATTAGCCAGAGTCAAGGTTTGCTTAGCCTGCAAATAATAAAAAATAAACAAAAGAACCATAATTAGAGAGGAGACAAAAAATAGCCAAAGAAATAGTAGTGGGGATAAGTGGTGGATTCGAAGGCATTTGTATCTTCTCCTCGCCAGTCGCCACAAGAAAATAGTGGTGGATTAGGTGTGGTGTATATGCATATTCCCTGGTACAAATCGGCTCATTTACCTCCATGGCAAAGCAGGACATCGTAGACCATCAGGAGTTCATCTTCGCCTGCAACCTAGGAGAATCCACATGAGAGGAGTTAAAATGAGAAATAACCTAGAAGATATAAGGACGTGCGTGATTACACATTCCAATACTAAAAGGCAGCAAGCCAACAATGTTGTAAACAAATAGATGAAACTACTTCCAAGAAACTATAATATCACAATAATATGTTCTCCTCCTTTTAACTACCACCAAACATATTGCCCACAATGTTTCCTCCAACAACAATAATCCTTATCATGCATCATTTCACTTGACATAACAATCAATTAAAGCCTAAGCTTTATGCAGAATGCAGATTACTGGACCCCTTTTGCAACTAATAAATTGGAAATCTGAAAGAATCTAAATAAAAATAAAAAGGTAGTGTAAAACTCAGGTGGAGAAACAATTAACGGTGTACCGACTGCCAGCAGCCAGAAAAGCACTATCGTAAAAGAATCAAGCGGCCCATACTGCTGCATCGCGACAATGCCTCCAGATTGGCGGGTTGCGTAGCGTGATTTATATGTTCTATGCTCCAGGATCTATAGCTTCCTCCATTTCTTGATGATGGCTTGAATTTTTTTATAACTTCATATCTGAAACCATCTCCTTTCTTGTCTAAGTGCCCCTGGCATAGCGGAGGTGAGAATATATTTGGTGCTTTTGTTTTTTGTACAGATGGAAAAAATATAGAAATACCAATACAGCGACAACGGATGTACATATATAACATAATATCAGTATAATCCCAGTTTTTGTTTGCCTTAGAATCTATTATTCCCACACAAGCATGATCCTGCAGGGATAACCATACCATGTGTATATATTTGGTCCTGCAGGTATGGCTTAATAGCCAAACAAAGCATAATAACCCACCTTTCAGGATTCCAGGCGCCATTCAAAGCTTTAAAAGAGAGATTGTAATAGACAAAACTGCTAGTTCAGATGTCACATGTAGGTAAAAACAACTTGCAATACCGTCAAAGTAATCTACTTCAACAACCAACATGATCGGTGTTTAAGAGAAAATCCAAAGTGTGAAAATATGTTGTATACATCCATGACATCCACAAATAAGGAGGGCCCGTACATGGGGTGGAGAAACTCACCAAAGTGATTGCCTGGATATTCAGCTCACAAATTTTATAAAATTATATATGTTTGCTAGCCACCATTTCCTGCTCTTTTTTATTATTTTAGGTATTCACGTCAGTTTTGAATTGAAGTGCCAGCCTCCAAGCTACTAAATCACAACATCGATCGTATACTGAAAGAAAAAACTGGACACACCACATCTTATGAACAAAATTAATCTAAGACTGAAATTACTTCGAGTCAGCATATACCAACAGATCTGACGAAATTGTTTTCTAAGCAAAGAACAACCACATACATCGCACTAAATCACAGATGAAGAAACATAATGTTGAAGGATTTTTGAGAGAGAGAGAGAGAGAGAGGTCGTCAGGACTCGAGGCAGAGAAACTCACCAGAGTGTCATTGCACATCAAATGGATATGGTCTCTTGAATATGAACTGTCCGGGATATACCCCGCGGTATGACCCGGCCGGAAGTATAACCCGGCCGGACTTGGCGCTTAACCGATGACCCGCCGGAGGACTGGCGACTCACGGGTCTGGCGGCTCACTGGTCAGACGACTCACGAGCCTGACGACTCACGGATGACCCTGACGGTGGGTCAGATAGAAGACTAGACTCAATGCCCAGAAGGCCGGCGCATGTTATGGTGGGCCGCCTTAAGAGGAAAGCATAAGGAATATTCCCTTACAAAGGAAGCAAGACTAGGACTCCACTTGTACTTGAGTAATCCAACCCGCCCCTTCAACTTATATAAGGAGGGGTAGGGCACCCGAAGAGGGGACAAGCAAGAAGAAACAATCTCTAGGGCTAGACACAAAGAGCCGGCTTACCGGCGACTCCCTCATAATCATAATGAGACCTAGCCACAAACAACATGTAGGGTTATTACCGGATGATGTTTTCCGGGGCCCGAAGCTGTCTAAATCCCTGTCTTGTGTTGCATCTTTCGATTCCGCCCAACCCCTCTCAAGCTACCGCATAGATGCGTTGGCCTCGCGACTAAGTCCTCACACTAAGGACATCTGCCGTGACAATTCCATGATAGTTGGCGCCCACCGTGGGGCTCGCGCACGGTAGTGTTGAGTTCTTGAAGGGATTTCTTCAGGGATCGAGAAGCTCGTGATGTATTGGATGAAGAAGAGCCGGCGCAGGAGACGTCATCACCGATGGACAGTCAACATAACATGTACAGGATTTAAGTTTGAGAAAATAGGGTTTCATGCGTGCTGCCGCACACGACTTGAAAGGCAGATGGATTTTTTGGCGCGCCATTCTTAAATCATGCGTTTTCAAGAAAGATATGATTTTCCAATGCGGCTGCAGATGTTGCAGACGTTTTCTCTGAGAGTCGCCGAAGTTGTTGTCTCTGATCAAGTCAAAAAGTGCAGAGCGAGCGTATTGTTTCCATCGCATCAAGCATCAACCCTGATGATTTCAAGTACTATTACGTCATTAGAAGACAAGAAGAATACGTTTTTGGATCAATACGTCATTAGAGGCCAAGTTCGTTTTTTCTTTGACAATTTTGACTACTACAAGGATAAGACTACGACTCGGCATGGATTCATCCAAACCGGCCACAACTCGGGCGTGGAGATGGACGCGGTTTCGGCTGCTGCGGCCTCACTTCGCGGATGACTCTCCGCTGTTGCGCCGGGGCCCAGCCGCCCCGTCTCCGGTCGGGCCTTGTATGGCTTCCGCTGCAGTCGAGCCGTCCCGGGGGAGCTCCTATTCGCCGCGTTCTACGGCAAATTGCGGTCGCTTCACACAGGGTGTGGTTGAACTGGGCCGGCCCATTGCGGCTGAACTAAAGCGAGCTATCGGGCAGAGAAATGCGCAAAAAAAATTAAGCAGATGCTAGAACTGGGAGTCGATCAGTTGATCTCCTGCTATGCAGGAGACAACCTTCACCAGTGCGACCAACGATAGTTGTTGACAAACTTGTAGTACCGAATTTTTAAAGAATTAAAAGGAGTAGCGAAACCTGAACTTTGGTTAAGAAATTACGAACAAAATTCCTTTCGAACACGTTTTTCAATTATGCACCAAATTAAGAAATTATGAACAAAAACGACCAAAGTTTAAATTTTTTCTGAATTTTTTTAATTTTGAACAAAAATTTAAAATCCCAAACATTTTTTGAATTTAGAGAACATAAATATTTTCTAAAAGTATGAACATTTTTTGAATCTTGAGAAGAAATTTTGAAACAAAGAACAAATTTGGACAATTTCTTAAAGCATGAACATTTTTTGAATCTTGAGAACAAATTTATGAATGAAAAGAACATTTTTTGAACAAAAATTTAAAATCCCGAACATTTTTTGAATTTAGAGAACAAAATTTTCAAATTGAGAACAAAATTTGAACATAAATATTTTCTAAAAGTACGAACATTTTTTGAATCTTGAGAACAAATTTTGAAACGAAGAACAAATTTGGACAATTTCTTAAAGCATGAACATTTTTTGAATCTTGAGAACAAATTTATGAATGAAAAGAACATTTTTTGAGCAAACTTGTTCACGAACATTTTTCAAAATTTTGAACATTTTTGTAAAAGCGCGAACATTTTTTTGAAAAAGAAAACATAAACTTGAAAAACAAAAAAGAAAAAAAGAAAAGTAAAAGAAATAGAAATAGAAAAAGAAAGGAAAATAAAAAACCGGTTTAGAAACCTTCTAGAAGGTTCCCAAAACCGGAAAAAACCCAGCTGGGAACCTCTAGAAGGTTCCCAAAACCTGGAGCGCTGGAACGGTTAAACGGGCCGGCCCGTTGCGTTACTACTCGGTCGCTCGCCTGTGCGAAGCGCCGGCAGTTTGACGCAACGAGCGACATATAGGATTTTCCCCGTCCCGGCCGATGAGTTGCCTCCGCCACTTCCGCGAGCCGTTCGCCGCAACAACCGCGTCAAGCTGGCCTCGGCCTGCGCCTCGTCGCCACAAGCGTCCTCTGTCGTCACGTCTTGCCTCATCAGCCGCGGCAGTAGCAAGCCAGCGTCGCCATCACCTCCAAGCTGCCCCGTCTTGACCGGCCTCTGGGTGGCCCCTCGGCCGGCTTGCTGCCGCGACTGGATGCGGTCGCGTCCTCCTCTCCAGCTGTGCCTCAAGTCGCCCTTGCGGCCTTGTTGCTAAACCACCAACGTGGCCTCAACGGCTCAGAACCGGCCACCGCCCTAAGCACCGGCCTGGTGCCGTCTTCAACCGTCATTGCAGTTTATATCTACTATCGAGCCACCTCAACTCCGGGTGACCCGCCGCCTGCTTAAACTGCAGCAAGGGCAAAGCCACCGTTACAGTCTCCGTGTCTGTTGTGGTCCGATGCCTCGGAGGCCCGCCGCTGGCGTCTGAGCCGTTGCTTCCACACCACCAAAGTCATGGGGATTCGGTTGAGAATATTGGCAAACAGGGAAGTTCACTGTGTTGCGAAACCAACACAACAGTATATTGAGGGAGAAATGCCAATGTGATTTTGTTACATTGCCTGAGATTTCTCCTGTAATTTTTTGAACCCCAAAAATGCAAGGGGTGTGATCAGAAGTATGATTCCTATCTCTACTGTCCAAGTTGCCAATTTACAAAAAAATATGACAGATCCGTGTTGTGAAAACATTGCCAGTACTGTCGACAATGGAACAGATAATAATCATCCAGTTCCAATTAATATTGATGGAAAATCACATGAAGACCCATACATCGGTGGTATTTCTAACACGACTGTTGACCCAGACATCAATTTAAAGGATACAAGCTGCTCACATCCAGGACACATTGTGATGGAAGTCCAGGCTCTGCTTTAAATACTTTGGTTGATTCTACACCATCATTAAAAACTGATGGGTCAAAGATGGAGAGCAAGAAAAAAACGCTCACATTGGTGCTTGTGCTGGAGTTTATGCGCAAGAACGGAGGGAGTACTACTCTATGGCCTCAATTGCACTCTGTATCACCTGGATAAGGAGGGTGGTGGCCGTTGTATGAGAAGTTTACAGCTACTAGCACTATTGCATGGAAAATCCAGAGGAGAGATATTTATCCACTATTAGTATCCGTGATCATCTGACAAAAAATACCAGGTGATATTCTTTCAATTTATTTTTTATCAGTGCTTGTTAAACTTTTTGTGAAACAACAACTCTGCCATACAGTGTTGTTATCTGCAGGACAAAGTTATTTATTACAAAGCTGGTGTTATACCACGGGGACGCAACACGTGTTAGCAACTTTTTGCACCGGCGTTCGTCTGTGCCTTGCTACTAGAAGGACATGTGTATGAGCCGCTGCCCCTGTGGTTCGGGTTACATCAACTCACCGGGACCACACCTGCAGTCAGTTCATCTGACCGTGCCTGCGCCGACTCAACCGTCCGCGCGCACGACCTACTCGTTTGTCCGCACGGCTTATAATGTCGCGGCCGACTCATGCGTCCGCTTCGTCTTCTAAATGTCGCAGGTTGACTCCGACATATTTAGAAACATTATAACCGCACATCTTTCCAACCATCTCAGACCACTTGCATTTCTGGCCATTAGATCTTGAGATTTATGCATTTCTGGCCATTTGATTGCCCTTTTCGGTCGACCACGGAGTGGTACGTAGTGGTGGGCCGCTCAACAAATCAAAGCCATGTCTGCTCACACAAAGCTGTCCAATGGACATATGTGAGCCGCCCCCGCTGTGTTGAGCCGCCCCTGTCACGTTGAATGGATCATCCATCATCCGAACAAAATAGGTGATATCCATCTAAGTTTATTTTATTAGCACATGTTGTTTTTGTCAAACAACAAGTTTATCTTTGCCTTGGTCTGCAATATTGTTTAAGCAGGGCAATTATTTATGACAAAAAGTGATATTATACCACGGAGATGGAGGCACGCCAACATCTTTTGGCACAGGTGGTCGTCGTTACTCAACGGACTCCCGCACTGGCTTACAACGCCGTGGTCGTCTCTCACGACCATGCCGGCTTACAACAAGGAGGACAACTTGCCCATCCGCACCGGCTTACAATGCCACAGCCGGTTCATCTGTCTATGCCGCCTCTGATGTTACGGTCGTCTTTACCGTCCGTCTCTCGCGGCCTGGTCTACATCGATACACCGGGCCGCACTTGTCTGGATGAGCTGTTTATTGAGTATGAGCAAGTCACTACTTGGGAAGCCCGGTTTTCTTCCAACAAATTAGAGGCAAAATATCATATATTATCAGCCGCCGTCTGCACTGGATGGTTCAATGGGCAGGTGCACAAGTCGCCGCCACTACATTTTGGTTAACTTCAAACAACCAGTTGGAAGGAACCGTTGGCCGAGTTGCTTACACGGCTCATACGGGATCATTTATAACCCGCGGCAGTCACCTCAACCTTCTGTGGATTCACATCGCGCTATCAACGTGAATGATGTATAACTTCTGCTATGTTCAAATATGGAGAATCTCAAGCCAACTCCTCGAGTCGTCTTGAGACTCGGGGGCTACAATGGTATGACTCGGCAAAATTAGCCGGTTTCAATGAATTCAAGACCTCCGGGTCACTGAATGGAAAAATAACCCGGGCCCCGGAGATTACTGCTAGATCGATGAAAATTTAAAAGCCGTCAGAAGATTCCCAGCTCAAAATAAGGACTCTGGTTTAAAATCCGGTTCAAGAAACATTTTTCTCCCACAAAGCACTGAAGCTCTCAAAACCGGTTCAAAAGCCGGCCCAGGGTAAATTTGTCCCTCACAAATTTTTGAAGCTCTCAAATCGGGTTCAAAATCCGGCTCAAGGTAAATTTGTTCCTCACAAATTTTTGAAGCTTTCAAATCTGGTTTAAAGTTCCAGTTCAAAAAGAATTAATCTCTCGCAAGTTCGAGTTCTAAGAAAAATTAAAGGTTGCCAAAAAGAACTTGTTGCCATGATGCGCGGTTCAAACATAGGTATCCTGCCTTACGACTTATCTTATTATGGTCACTTGGGGGCTTCCTGCTCATCGAGCATAGCTGTCGGTACCTTTTTGATCGGTGCAATGCTAATATATGGTCACTTGGGGGCTTCCTGTTCAAACATAGGTCGTATTTGAACCAAAGAGAACATAGCCGTCGAAACCCTTTTGATCGGCGCACTGCCAAACTCACTAGGGGGCTTCTTGATCGTATCCGAATCATAGCTTAACCTCTTTTGGGTCCGATGTGGATCGTATTCGAATCAGCATCGTTAAACAACTCTCAAGGTCATTTGGGGGCTTCTTGTTCAAACATAGGTCGTATTCGAACCAAAGAGAACATAGCTGTCGGTACCCTCTTGATCGGCAACGCCAAAGCCATTGGGGGCTATATGATCATATTCGAATCTTAGCTCAACCCCTTTGGAACGGTTGATCGTATACGAATCAGAAGCCTTAAATTTTTAAGTCTTTTTTGCGAACAATTTTGGGTTTGACTTGAGACCTTTTTTGGATTATATCTCAAATGTATATAAGGGTTTTATGATTAACCCGGCTTGACTTTTGACTATAAGTCGCCAGCTTATGACAATCATCATCTATGTGGAAGCATGGGCTTCTAAGGATTGGGTTATCACCCTTACTGCACAGGTCATGTAAACCGGCAGTACAAATTCAATATCACAGTGGTTATATGTGAGGTATTATGACCCGCCCTGCGGCAAACCGCCAAGGGTTCTTGTGATCTACTTGTGGGCAGGGTAAGACTACATTTGGGTGGTTATCCGCCCTGGCTCTTGACGTTAAGTCGCCAGGGCATATGTTGTTTAAACTCTGTGCAGGATTTGCAGAACTATGACTTATATAAATGCTTCAGTCCAAGCTCATCACTGAAATTGGTGTCTCAAAAGGGTTATCAATTATTGATTTTCTCAAGGGCTATAGGCCATCGGGTTACAAAAATTCCGGCTTACAATGAATGCGCATTAAGTCGTCATAGGCCAAGAGCCGCCAGGTATTTAAACTCCGGATTTACTTGTCAACCGATGAGGTATTCAAATCTTTAATAGCCAAAACTGGATGGATTTTCATGGTGAATTGAATGATTGAGGTTTTCATACCGGATTATATTATTCAAATCTTGAATAGCCAACATGGCTGGATTTCTATTGTGATTATCAATAACCTATGATTGAGGTTTTCAAAGTCGCTTTAGCGCAACGGCTATTATTTTTATCAATGGGCATGATTTATTTTACAATGGAGGAAATAGTCCTGAGTTGCTGCAGGCTTACGACCCAACACTTGGGGGCTACATTGTTCAAATCGAGATTACATCGAATATACAAGTCCCATGTCACTGCCAGCATGTACCATGGCACTTGGGGGCTAATGCAAAGTCATTTTTTGCTCAACTTATTGAAGACCCAACTCATCACATTTTAAATGAGCCGGCCCTTGGGGGCTACCAATTGCTCCTGTCGAAAATTCAAGGTACACAAGCCTTAATCCATTATTCAGTTGGGAGAGTACAAAGCTCTTAACCTTGTGGACATGGGTTCAAGCCCCATGATGGAGATTACATCATTTGATGGTATTATCAATGAATCATATACAAAGTCCCAGCTCAGTAATATCTTATTGAGTCGGCCCTTGGGGGCTACACGTTGTTGCTCAAGTTTACATGATCATATTTACGAAGTGCCTGCTCATTATTGCATAATGACCCGGCCCTTGGGGGCTACACTGGTTGAAATCTTTATGAGCATAAGGCAATTACAAGTCCCAGGTTGCTGCAAGCATGACAACCCGGCACTTGGGGGCTACAGGTGATATGCATATAAGGGAGGAATAACTTCAAATTAACAGTTTTGAGCAAATCAGGTATTATATTATTATCAGAGAAATCTGCAAAGTTTATGACCCGACGTCATCATAAGATTACCCCGGCATCAGCAATAGTTATGACCCGGTGTTATCAATATTTACAAGCCGGCAATTTTGCTTGCCAGCCTCTACATCTTTAAACCGGCGGATCACCAGATGAATCTTGAGTCCAATATGTTTATTAAGCCGGCGCCTTGGAAGCCGACTCAAGTGGATTATTCTTCACAATATTTTTCTGTGAGAACCAACATCAGCAAATTGAGTATGAAGCTAGCTTATTGACCCGGATTTTCTAGATGAAGGAAATGACAATTGGACTTAAGGATAATCAGGTCTCGGCTTAGGAGAATATTTAACCTGGAGCACAAGGAATTAAGGATGACCAGGTGCCGGTTTACAAGAATTTTTAACCCGGAACACAATCTGTCAAATTTGTTCTTGTGTTTGTTTTACATGATCAGTTTGACATGGATAAATCCAAATTAAACTAGGGGCTAATGTCGGGGATATACCCCACGGTATGACCCGGCCGGAAGTATAACCCGGCCAGACTTGGCGCTTAACTGATGACCCGCCGGAGGACTGGCGACTCACGGGTCTGGCGGCTCACTGGTCAGACGACTCATGAGCCTGACGACTCACGGATGACCCCGACGGCGGGTCAGATAGAAGACTAGGCCCAAGGCCTAGAAGGCCGTCTCATGTTATGGTGGGCCGCCTTAAGAGGAAAGCGTAAGGAATATTCCCTTACAAAGGAAGCAAGACTAGGACTCCAATTGTAATTGAGTAATCCTAATCCTACTACGACTAGTCATGTAACCCGCCCCTTCAACTTATATAAGGAGGGGCAGGGCACCCCAAGAGGGGACAAGCAAGAAGAAACAATCTCTAGGGCTAGACACAAAGAGCCGGCTTACCGGCGACTCCCTCATAATCATAATGAGACCTAGCCACAAACAGCATGTAGGGTTATTACCGGATGATGTTTCCCGGGGCCCGAAGCTGTCTAAATCCCTGTCTTGTGTTGCATCTCTCGATTCCGCCCAACCCCTCTCAAGCTACCGCATAGATGCGTTGGCCTCGCGACTAAGTCCTCACATTAAGGACATCTTCCGTGGCAATTCCACGGCATGAACTGTAAAAGTCTGGCCTTCTAAAGAAGAAAGAAACCACCAGTGCTGATTTGTTCTGATCTGGGAGATGAATTCGGTTGTCAGGTTCGAGAGAGAGAGAGAGAGAGAGAGAGAGAGAGAGAGAGAGGAGGGGGGAGTTGCCTCATCATGGGAAATTGCCGGCGGCGGCAGCAAGGAGTACGTGGCGACGACGGGGAGCAGGGTGGTGTGGGGGGCCTGGTGGAGAGGCAGGATGACGCGGGGGCAGCGGTGGAGAAGCGAGATGGCATGTAGATGTGCTCCGCCACGGCCAACAAGAGCTTCTGGCAAAGGTTGAGCCTGGTCTTCGCCGGGATCTGCCCGGTGCCCAGGACGACGATGACGCCGGGGTTCTTGGTGACGAGGTGAGGATGGAGCAACTTGGCGGAGGAGAGGGCTTGAGCTTGTGGGGGATGGGTCGTGTGGGGCGGCGGGAGGGTTTGAGGACGACGAAGCGGTGCAGCGGCCGGCCGGAGAGAGCAGTGCGCGTCGCGATGTTGGGGGCGGTGCAAGATCTGGCTTGTGGTGGGGAATTAGGGATTTCACGGTACCTCGAGGGAAAGAGGAGTGACGTTCGCGGGCTGGGCCAAAGTTTAGCGCTAGAAATTTTCGTATGCGCGCACTTGGCCCATTTAGCCACATGCGGTCGGTTGGCGTTATTTACCGACCCACAGTTTGATGGGAAGAGGAGAAATCCCGACCGACCGCTCGATGGCAACTATGCATGCATTCCCAACCAATAGTTTGTTAGCGTACGAAGGTTTTCCCAACCGACTGTCTGACGAGAGTTTTCCCAGCCAATGATCGGTCGGTAATAGACATCTTTTCCAACACATGTCGGTAGGGAATACAATACCGTGGTGTAGTGCACTCACCTCCCCAGCAACGGCGCCAGAAAAGAGCTTGATGTCTACTACGCAACTTTATTCTTGTAGACACGTGTTGGGCCTCCAAGCACAGAGTTTTGTAGGATAGTAGCAATTTTCCCTCAAGTGGATGACCTAAGGTTTATCAATCGTGAGAGGTGTAGGATGAATATGGTCTCTCTCAAACGACCCTGCAACCAAATACACGAAATCTCTTGTGTCCCCAACACACCCAATATAATGGCAAATTGTATGGGTGCACTAGTTCGCCAAAGAGATGGTATAAAAGTGTAATATGGATGGTAGAAATATATTTTTATAATCTAAATAAATAAAAACAGCAAGGTAGAAAATAGTAAACGGGCACAAAAACGTTATTGCAATGCTTGAAAACAAGGCCTAGGTCCGTACTTTCGCCAGTGCAATCTCTCAACAATGCTAACATAGTTGGATCATATAACCATCCCTCAAAGTGCGATGAAGAATCACTCCAAAGTTCCTATCTAGCGGAGAACATAAGACGGAATTGTTTGTAGGGTATGAAACCACCTCAAAGATATTCTTTCCGATCGATCTATTCAAGAGTTCGTACTAAAATAACACAAAGCTATTCTTCCATTCGATCTATCCTAGAGTTCGTACTAAAATAACACCAAAGCAATTTCAGATTTATAATATTCAATGCAACACAAAGAACTTCAAAGAGTGCCCCAAGATTTCTACCAGAGAAACAAAGACAAGAACATGCATCAAACCCTATGCATAGATTACCCAATGTCACCTCGGGAATCCGCGAGTTGAGTGCAAAAACATATATCAAGTGAATCAATATGATACCCCATTGTCACCATGACTATTTAATTGCAAGACATATATCAAGTGTTCTCAAATCAATAAAAGTCTTCAATCCAATAACAACGAAATCTCAAAGGGAAAAAACTCAATACATCACAACAAGATAGAGAGGGGAAAACACCATATGATCCGACTATATTAACAAAGCCCGCGATACATCAAGATCGTGCCATCTCAAGAACACGAGAGAGAGAGAGAGAGAGAGAGAGAGAGAGAGAGAGAGATTAAACACATAGCTACTGGTACAAACCCTCAGCCCCGAGGGTGGACTACTCCCTCCTCATCGTGGTGGCCACCGGGATGATGAAGACGACCACCGGTGATGATTCCCCCCTCTGGCAGTGTGCAGAAACGGGGTCTAGATTGGATCTCGTGGATACAGAGGCCTTGTGGCGGCGGAACTTCTGATCTAGGGCTACCCCGAAGGGTTTTGGAATATTTGGGATTTTATAGGGCGAAGAAGGGGTGCGGGAGGCCACCGAGGTGGGCACAACCCACCTGGGTGCGCCTGGGGGCCCAGGCACGCCCTGGTGGGTTGTGCCCCCCTCAGGGAACCCCCCAGGTGCTGCTCTGGCCCATCCTGGGTGTTCTAGTCCATAAAAATTCTCCAAGGAGTTTCGCGGTGTTTGGACTCCATTTGATATTGACTTCTTGCGATGTGAAAAACAAGCAAAAAACAGCAACTGGGACTGGGCACTCGGTCAATAGGTTAGTCCCCAAAAAATGATATAAAGTTTCTATAAAATGATTGTAAAACACCCAAGAATGATAATATAAAGTTGATCACTATGAGGAATTTGAAATATCAAAGAACCAAGATTTTTCCCTCAACTACGAGGGGAGGTAAGGAACTGCCATCTAGCTCTGCACTTGATTCACCTTCTGTTTTGAGTAAACTTGCGACACCTACACCTGCTATTGATTCTGATATGTCGCATGTTATTGACGATGCCACTTCTGCTATGCATGATGCTTATGATGATACTACTTCTCTGCTTGATAATAATGTGCCACTAGGTGAATTTCTTGATGAACAACTTGCTAGGGTTAGAGAGAATGAAATTACTAAAACTAATGATATTAATGAAAGTGATGATGAAGATCCTCCCAGTAGATATGAATTGCCTGTTGTACCTGAGGGTTATTGAGGGAGTCCTGGATTAGGGGGTGTCCGGCTGGCCGGACTAAGACCTTTGGCCAGACTCCTGGACTATGAAGATACAAGATTGAAGACTCTGTCCCGTGTCCGGATGGGACTTTCCTTGGCGTGGAAGGCAAGCTTGGTGATACGATATTAAGATCTCCTCCCATTGTAACCGACTCTGTGTAACCCTAGCCCTCTCCGGTGCCTATATAAACCGGAGAGTTTTAGTCCGTAGGACGAACAACAATCATACCATAGGCTAGCTTCTAGGGTTTAGCCACTCCGATCTCGTGGTAGATCTACTCTTGTACTACCCATATCATCAATATTAATCAAGAAGGAGTAGGGTTTTACCTCCATCGAGAGGGCCCGAACCTGGGTAAAAACATTGTGTCCCTTGTCTCCTGTTACCATCCGCCTAGACGCACAGTTCGGGACCCCCTACCCGAGATCCGCTGGTTTTGATACCGACATTGGTGTTTTCATTGAGAGTTCCGCTGTGTCGTCACCATCAGGAAGGATGCCGCATCCCATCTTTGAAGATGGCGTTGTTGCTAAAGGAGCTTTGGTTGTCGGCCAAACTCTCCGTCTAGGCAGGTTTTTGATGACCGCCTGTCCGGCCGTCGCGCTGACGATGACCTCTCGGGCCATCGAAAGCAATCTTCACATCAGCTTGGAGCTTGCCGAGCAGTTAGATCCGATGGAGCTCCTCTCCCTGAACGAGCTCTTGGATCGCATCGCGGCCCTGGGAGTCGCTATTGATTACGACCAGATTGGGCTTAAACCTGATCAGAGAGAGATCGACTCTCCCCAGGTCACCCATCACGTCGAAGTGGTGGAAGAACAATGCGGCGAGTCTTCGCCCGCCCTAAGGACCAGATGTGTCCGGATCCCCGATTCCTCCAAGCCGGACATCCGCGGAGGGGAGGATGTCGCCCAAACCCTGAACCTAAAGTCAGGCAGCAGGCCCGATTCATTGAATAATGTCCAAGAAAGCAAGCTTCCGAATTCGGAAACTGCTGGGCCCCTGAATCTTACATCGGGCAGGGTTCCGGATTTAACTCCACCTGCCCACCCAACTATACGAGATTTATCCCTAATACGGCAAGAGCCCAGAGAAATAGTACACCACTACTGGGCCAGATTCCTCCTGGTTATGAACAGGATAAAGGACTACCGTGAGAAAGAAGCAATTTCACTCTTCTGCCACAACTGCACGGACATCGGAATCCTCAACGCCATAAGTCGCCGCGAAATTACACGATTCGCCGACTTGACATCCATAGTACGAAAGTACTGTGCGACTGAAAGCGTTCGGAAAACCGAAGATAAATTTTGGGACAATCCGGCCCCGAATATAACACGAGTCCGAAACAAAAGGGCGCATTATCGCCAGGCACCTGAACCAAACATCAAAAAACAAAAACCCTCTACAGGGTACGGGACCGTATTGGAAGGATGGCTCAATGGACCCTGTAAAATTCATAATTCAGGGGAAGCCACACCAACGCACAACCTTAGAGCATGTTGGATACTATGGCAGGTGGCCCGAAGTGGCGAGGAGCTTTTAACTCCAGCACCCGAAGAATACCTCCCTAGTACGGTGTCGACAGTCTTCGAGACCTTTGCATAAAACAATGCAAGGAAACGAACACTCCGCAACCTTGCCGAAGTCTACCAAGTAGCAACAATAAACCCATGGAGTGACACGGCTATCACCTTTAATGCCAGTGACGAACCTAAATTCCGGACAGCCCGAGCACCAGCCGCATTGGTCCTCAGTCCGATAGTGGACGGCTTCCAACTCATAAAGGTACTCATGGATGGCGGCAGCGGACTCAACCTCATCTACGAGGAAACCCTGCGAAAAATGGAAATTGACTAGAGCCGCATCGAGCGAAGCAACACAACTTTTAGGGGAATAATTCCATGTCGGGAAGCGTGCTGTTTAGGAAAAATCATACTGGATGTGGTGTTCGGCACGCCGGATAATTATAGATCCGAGGAAGTCACGTTTCAAGTGGCCCCATTCAGCAGCGGATACCACGCTCTGCTAGGGCGAGAAGCATTTACAATTTTCCAAGCCATACCCCATTACGGGTACAGGAAGCTCAAAATGCCAGGACCCAACGGAATCATCACTATCACAAGTGATCCGGACATAGCGCTCTCCGCTAAAAACAAGATAGCCGCACTGGCCCTGGAGGCATTATCCGAGGCCCTAGCGTCCGAGGAATTAACGACGTTGCGCTCTACGATGGACAGGGACGATGTGATACTAGACAAGAGATCCAAGTCCACCTCTTTTAAACCAGCGGACGAAATAGTCAAATTCCAAGTCCATCCAACGGACCCTACAAAAACGGCCTCCATCGGGCACAACTAAAACCCGATGTAGACGCCGCACTCAGAGACTTCCTGCGAGAAAATTGGGACATTTTCAACTGGCACCCCTCAGATATGCCAGGAATCCCACGCAGGCTGGCTGAGCACAGCTTGAACATCCTAAAAGGGTTTAAACCTGTCAAGCAGACTCTACGGCGTTTTTTCGAGCCAAAGAGACAAGCCATGGGAGAGGAGCTAGCAAAACTGCTGGAAGCCGGATTCATCAGAGACATAAAACATCCGGACTAGCTAGCAAACCTGGTGATGGTACCAAAGAAGGACAAATCTTGGCGCCTATGTGTCGATTTCAAAGACCTAAGCAAGGCCTATCCAAAGGACCCTTTCCCACTCCCCCGAATTGATAAAATCATCAACGCCACCGCAGCACACAACTCATTGTGTTTCCTCGATGCATACTCTGGCTACCATCAAATCAAGATGGCAGAGTCAGACCAAGCCGCAATGGCATTCATCACCCCATACGACCCATTCTGCTTCAACACGATGCCCTTTGGGCTCAAAAACGCCGGCGCAACATATCAGCGCATGATTCAGACATGTCTGGCAAACCAGATCGGCAAAACAGTTGAAGCATATGTAGATGATGTGGTCGTCAAAACAAAACACGTCGATACTCTAGTAGACGACTTGAGGCTCACGTTCGACAATCTCCGAACATATGACATGAAGCTCAACCCGGAAAAATGCGTTTTCGGCGTACCAGCCGGAAAGCTCTTGGGCTTCATCGTACCCGGTAGAGGAATTGAAGCAAACCCAGCCAAGATCCGAGCTCTGTCACAATTGGATACCCCAAAGGACCTCCAACAGATACAAAAACTGACAGGATGCGTGGCGGCTTTAAGCCGCTTTATCTCCTGCTTAGGAGAAAAGGCATTACCCCTCTATCGCCTCCTGCGGTGCACCGACCACTTCGAGTGGACGGATGCCGCCATGGCCGGACTCGAAGAAATAAAAGCCGTACTAGCAACAAATCCGGTCCTGGCCGCGCCCAACACGGGCGAACCAATGCTATTATACATCGCGGCAACCCATCAAGTTGTAAGCGCGGTGCTCGTCGTCGAACGAGAAGCGGACGGACACAAGTTCCCCCTCCAAAAACCAATGTACTATGTGTCCACTATACTAACTCCATGCAAGTCACGATACCCGCATTATCAAAAGATAGCGTACGCGGTGTTCATGGCATCCCGGAAGCTGCGACACTACTTTCAAGAGTGCTCCATAACAGTGGCATCCGAAGTACCCCTTAATGATATTATAAACAACCGCGACGCAACGGGCCGGATTGCCAAATGGGCCATCGAGCTCCTCTCGTTCGACATAACCTACAAGCCAAGGCGAGCTATTAAGTCGCAGGTTTTGGCCGACTTCATCGCCGAATGGACCGAAGCCGAACTCCCTAAAGAGTACGGCGCATACTCCAACTGGATCATGCACTTCGACGGCTCCAAAATGTTGGCTGGCCTGGGGGCTGGCGTCGTTCTAACGTCCCCAACCGGAGACACAGTCCAATACATACTTCAGATAATGTACACGGATTCGAACAATGCAGCCGAATACGAGGCCCTTTTACATGGCCTCCGGATGGCAGTCTCCATGGGCATTCAACGCCTAGAGGTCCGCGGGGATTCAAACCTCGCAATATCCCAAATAAATGGAGACTTCGACGCCAAGGATCCGAAAATGGCAGCTTACCGCAACGCCATCTTAAAGATGTCAGCTCGGTTTGAGGGGCTTGAATTTCATCACATAGCCCGGGAAAATAACCAAGCAGCAGACGTGTTGGCATGCATTGGCACCAAGCGCGAGGCCGTCCCTCCCAACATCTTCCTAGAAAGGCTGTTCAAGCCATCCGTATCATGGGAAGGAGAATCCGGAAACAATAGCCCGGACACAGCTACACCGCCCCTTGTCGGTGTCAAAACCGGTGGATCTCGGGTAGGGGGTCCCGAACTGTGTGTCTAGGCGGATGGTAACAGGAGACAAGGGACACGATGTTTTACCTAGGTTCGGGCCCTCTTGATGGAGGTAAAACCCTACGTCCTGCTTGATTAATATTGATGATGTGTGTTACAAGAGTGGATCTACCACGAGATCAAGGAGGCTAAACCCTAGAAGCTAGCCTATGGTATGATTGTTGTTCGTCCTATGGACTAAAGCCATCCGGTTTATATAGACACCAGAGAGGGCTAGGGTTACACAGAGTCGGTTACAATGGTAGGAAATCTACATATCCGTATCGCCAAGCTTGCCTTCCACGCCAAGGAAAGTCCCATCCGGACACGAGACGAAGTCTTCAATCTTTTATCTTCATAATCTTGGAGTCCGGCCGACCATGATAGTTCGGCTATCCGGACACCCCCTAGTCTGGGACTCCCTCAGTAGCCCCCGAACCGGGCTTCAGCGACGACGAGTCCGGCGCGTATATTGTCTTCGAAGTTGCAAGGCGGGTTCTCCTTCAAACTTCATGTTCCTGTCGAATAGTGTCCAGCTTCCTTATAAATGTTGCGCTCCTTGGCTTCTACGCCCAATAATGGCCTTCTTCCACGTGTCGTATGAATGCGAAAAGCTAGGGTATTTTTACATTTTACCCCCTAGCCGTGCGAACGAGCCGCCTATAAGAGAGGCGAGGATCTAGATCCAGCTCACACCATCCTCCATTCGCAAGTTCTCATCGAAGCGCCTCTGACAAAAATCCATTCCATCATGGATAGTCGACGCGGCTCCTCCTCTCGCGCTCCCAGTCCTAAGCCAGGAGATAGGGGGAGATGCTCAGTTCCACACAGTGAGCTGGTGGCGCTCCAAACCAAGGGATATCTTCCCCCAGATTTCATGGTTCCGGTTCGAGCCGGACTGGCCACCTTTAAGGGTGGAAAGCAGGCGGAGAGCGTCCCCAGCCCTTCCAAAGGAGAGCGGGTATGCTTCGTCCCTTATCTAATAAGGGGACTTGGATTTCCCATACATCCGTTTCTCCGGGGGCTCCTGGAGTTCTACGGACTCCAGCTTCACCACCTCACACCTGCCTCCATTTTGCACACCGCAGGCTTTGTAGCTCTTTTGCAAGCTGTTCCTGGGCATCGAGCCCCATTTTGCGCTGTGGAAGAGATTGTTTTGCCTCGTACCCCGTTCTTATGAGGGGTCGATATATGAAGTGGGCGGAGCCGAAATATGGTGCATCGCTGGGACCGGATATCTATCCGGCACCCCGAAGAAGGCGTCCGAAGACTGGCCTTCGGAATGGTTCTACATGGAGGACGCCCCTCTGCCAGATCCAGTTCGGATCGGCCTCCCGGAGTTCAGCAATGCTCCCTTGAAGAAACGCCTGAGTTGGCGCCTGCGGATCCCTCAACGGGAGGATGATGGGAGCGTCCATTATCTGATGGGCCGGATTAGGTTACTGGCCCACTCCGGATTGACCATGATTGGAATCATGGCCACATGCATTATGCGAGGGGTGCAGCCACTCCAATAGGGGCCACCCTATGTGAGATTTCAACGGGGAAGACGACGCCACCCGTCATGGCCGCAGAGGGCCGAGCTCGGCAGCCGATCTGGCAAAGATCCTGTCCGGCTTGTACAAGGGGGAGGAGGATGACTTTCTCCACACGAATCCATTGAACGGATTCTCCATGAATAACCCTCAGAGCTGGGTAAGCGGACGTTTATCTACCCGATCCATACTTCCAAAGTCAAGTATTTTACTTTGTGATTTCGACGCAGGAGCTGCGTCGGGACGTGGAGGGCATATGAAGCCTAACTCCACATCCCGAGGATCCGGAACGATCCCTTGATCCGACCTCCGAAGAGGATTCAGACATAAAGGTGGAGCTGATTGACGGGGTGTTCCACCAACTTAGCATGGACAATGCCCTAGTCGCCATTACGGCTGACTACCCCGGTTTGTTTCCGGCCTCCCAGGTGACTACGACCGAGGTCTTGACATCATCATTTGATCCGTGCTCAATTCTGACCATCCTATACTGATGGTGCATCGCAGGAGGTGCCTTTAAGGCGGGAAGCCGAACCTGCGGCGGCTGACCAGCGAGGGTCAGTTCGGCCCAGCAGGCGGAAGAGGAGTGTGATGCAAATCGAAACGTCGCCGCAACGGTACGGCGCACCGTTGTTTTTAAGGGAAGGATCCCTAGGAGGTATATTAATGCTCATAACTTTTTCCAGGAGAAAGAGCGCTCGCCGGACAGTGTCCGGAGAGGTTGCCACTCAAGCCTCCGCCAGCCATGCTCCATCGCGTGGTCCGAAAGTGGAGGCGAACACAAGGCAAGAGCCGGATGCTCCTCCGATGGAGGATGCCGACAGGCTGTCCGCCACCCGGTCTGAGGTGGAGAGCACCATGAATCACAGGCGTCGCCGGACAGTTCTTCGTGACGCGTGTTTCTCCCCGGAGGCGTTGAATGCCTTTGATGCGGGAAACACGCACCTCCGTGCTGCTCAAGATGGTTTAACCAGAGCCACGGAGCAGTATGTGAAGGACATACGGGTAAGTAATTTTAATAGTTATATATGCTAGTAGCCCCCGAGACTTAAAATAGTTAAAATAACTAATTTAAGGATCATTTATTATGCAAGATCTTACGGAGAAGAATACCCACCTGTCCCAGGAGCTCCAAGAGTGCAAGGCCCAACTTGAGGCCGCACTAGCCACCACAGGGGGAGCCACAGAGACCCCCGCTGGTAATACGTACTTCGAAAAGATAAGTAGTTAACAAAGTGCGACGTGTGTGTAAATCTGACAATATTATTGCAGAGGGCGCCGGACTAGATCCAGACAAGCAACAGCTACTGCGTCAGCTAAAGGACGGCGAGAGGGTGCTTATGAAGGTGCAACAGGAGAGAAACAAGCTCCAAGATGCCCACACCCAGCTAGGAGAAGAGCTGAAAGGTGTTCGGGCCCAGCTGTCTGGCTCCGTGAAGGAGAATCAGCGGCTTTGTCGCGGCATTTATAGTAAGTGCTTGAGCAAATTCCTTTGAAAAGAAGAATTCGGCGAGGAAGTCGATTGACAGAAATGTGTCTTTAGGTGTGCTCACAGGTCGCCCTGCGGAGGAAATGCCTGGTTCAACGGGTGACCAACTTCTCGAGCTGGTGCAACTGCTCGAACGTGTTCGGCAGGCGATGAGTGGCGTCATTCAGGCTTTATGGCCTTCCGTCTCCCTACCCGAGGGCCTTGGAGGGCTTGCTGAGAACCTTCAGGGAGCACGACGACGCCTCCATCTGTGGAAGATATCGGCCTGCCGTCAAGGCGCCAGGGAGGCCTGGGCCATGGTGAAGACGCGGTACCCGAAGGCTGACCCAAACCACATGGCCGAGGTCGGACCTGCGGGGCCTGATGGGAAGGAGATCCCTGTGAGCTTGATGTACGGCCAAGTATAACTGGCCGCGAAATATTCCCAATAGGACTATAAATTAGACAGCCTGTTAGATGGGATTGAAGAGGAGTACAATCAGTCAGTTTGACAATGTAATTTGAAGTGACATGTAAAATGCCTTCTAGCTGGATTGTAGATTGTTTGTCTTTGCGGACCTTTTCGCTTCAACCTCGGGACCCAACAGTCCGGAGTGTGTCCGAATACCCTTACAGTTATAGAAGAACCGGGGCATGCATGGAGACAAGGCGTCGGGGTCATAATTGCTTTATCAGACAAGTGCCCAACTAGCTATGTTATATTACATGGTTAGTAAGAAACATCTTCCAGGGAGAATAGTTCCGTTAAGGGTTCCTTTCCCTGGGAGGCATGCCCTAAAGTGCATGTTCGGAGTGCGAAAATAGCAGAAAAAGCATCTGGGGGCAAATAAATAAGTAAGTAATAAATCATCTTTCAAGTCACCGACCGAATATTCTCTTAAGAACGCTAGCTTTCGGCTTCACCCAGTCTGAGGTACACATCCGGCTGACCCGGCAGTAACAATCACAGAGGTGCTCCCTTTACCTCCTAGCCAAACAATCGGGAACGTAGGGGTAAGCACAGGAGCCAGGCAACCCAGCTTGGCCAAAACTTAAGTCATATCGATGCATATAATGGTGAATAAAAGGTACATGCGGAAGTATGACACATGTGTTGGGCATGAAGCCCGTATAAATAAGCTTCTGTTAAAGAAGCCCCCAGGTATAATGAGTGCTAGGAGCACATCAAGTGTGTGCGAAAAATGCGCAAATTAGCCTATCAAAGGTATTGGAAAAAAAGTGGGAAGAAGGAGGGGGACAAGAGACAGTGAAAATGTAAAAAGGTGGACGGAGGAGCGAGACAAACTCTGAGTCCGGCGTTAGGCGTAGAATCTTCGGAGACGGGCTGCGTTCCATGGGTTCGGCTCGAGTCGGTTGTCAGATGTGTTACGTAGATGGTATGCTCCGCCGGTCAGGACTTGGTCGATGATGAAGGGACCTTCCCACTTGGGCTTAAGTTTGTCCTTTTTCTTGTCCGGCAGGCGTAGAACAAGTTCGCCAACATGGTAAGCTTTGGCCCGTACTTCTCTGCTTTGATATCTTTGAGCCTGCTGTTGATAAAATGCGGAACGAGCTTTTGCCACGTCCCGCTCCTCCTCTAAGGCGTCCAAACTGTCCTGCCGATCCAGCTTGGCTTCTCTTTCTTTGTACATGCGCACGTGAGGTGAGTCATGAATTATATCGCAGGGCAGAACTGCCTCTGCGCCGTACACCATAAAAAATGGTGTGAATCCGGTAGTTCGGTTTGGCGTGGTCCGAAGCCCCCAGAGTACGGAGTCGAGCTCCTCTACCCAGTGCGTGTTAGATTCCTTGAGGGACTGCACTTGTCTGGGTTTGATGCCGCTCATGATTAGACCATTTGCTCGCTCGACTTGACCGTTAGTTTGGGGGTGACAGACTGAAGCGTAGTCGAGCTTGATGCCCATATTTTTGCACCAGAGTTTAACCTCGTCGGCCGTGAAATTCGTGCCGTTGTCAGTGATGATGCTGTGGGGGATGCCAAAATGGTGTACTACCCCGGATGTGAAATCTATCACAGGTCCGGATTCTGCCGTTTTAACCGGCTTGGCTTCAATCCATTTGGTGAATTTTTCCACCATGACCAATAAGTATTTGTGCTTGTGGGTTCCCCCTTTAAGGGGTCCAACCATGTCAAGCCCCCAGACCGCGAACGGCCAGGTGATGGGTATAGTTTTGAGGGCGGTGGGTGGCATGTGGCTCTGATTAGCAAAGAGCTGGCAACCGACACATCGTTGGACTAAGTCCTGAGCATCTGCCCGGGCTGTCGGCCAATAAAATCCTGTACGGAAGGCCTTGCCTACAAGGGCCCGGGCTGCAGTGTGGTGCCCGCCGAGTCCGGCGTGAATTTCAGCCAGGAGATTACGCCCTTCCTCTTCGGAGATACACCCTTGAAGGACTCCGGTTGTGCTTTTCTTATAAAGTTCTCCCTCATGGACCTTGTAGGCTTTAGATCGCCGAACTATGCAGCGGGCCTCATTTTGGTCTTCGGGAAGTTCCTGCCTAATTAAGTAGGCTAGGAATGGTTCCGTCCACGGGGCAATTACTGCCATTATTTCGTGGGCTGAAGGTGTTATTTCATTTGATGAGCCGCCTATTGTGTCAGAATTGTCTGAGTTAGGTGCTGCAGCTGGCTCCGGATTGTTATTTCCGGACTCCTCTTCCCATAATGCGGATGGCTGAAAGAGCCGTTCCAGGAAGATGTTTGGAGGGATGGCGTCTCGTTTTGCGCCGATGCGTGCTAACACGTCTGCTGCCTGGTTATTATCCCGGGCTACATGGTGGAATTCGAGTCCTTTGAACCGAGCTGACATTTTTAGGACGGTGTTGCGGTAAGCTGCCATTTTCGGATCTTTGGCGTCAAAGTCTCCATTTACTTGGGATATTGGGAGGTTTGAATCCCTGCGCACCTCTAGGCGTTGAATGCCCATGGAGATTGCCATCCGGAGGCCATGTAGAAGGGCCTCGTATTCGGCTGCGTTGTTGGAGTCCATGTACATTATTTGAAGTATGTATTGGATTGTGTCTCCAGTTGGGGACGTCAAGACGACGCCAGCCCCCAAGCCAGCCAACATTTTGGATCCGTCGAAATGCATGATCCAGTTGGAATACGCGCCGTACTCTTTAGGGAGTTCGGCTTCGGTCCATTCGGCGATGAAGTCAGCCAGAACTTGCGATTTTATAGCTCATCGTGGTTTGTAGGTTATGTCAAATGGTAAGAGCTCAATAGCCCATTTTGCAATCCTACCCGTTGCATGACGATTGTTTATAATATCGTTGAGAGGTACTTCGGAGGCCACCGTTATGGAACACTCTTGAAAGTAGTGTCGCAGCTTCCGGGATGCCATGAACACCGCATACGCTATCTTTTGATAATGTGGGTACCGGGACTTGCATGGAGTTAGAAAAGTGGATACATAGTACACTGGTTTTTGAAGAGGGAATCTGTGCCCTTCTGTTTCTCGTTCGACAACGAGTACCGCGCTGACGACTTGATGTGTTGCTGCGATGTATAATAACATAGGTTCGCCCAGGTTGGGTGCGGCCAGGACCGGATTTGTTGCCAGTATGGCCTTTATTTCTTCGAGTCCGGCTGTGGCAGCATCCGTCCATTCGAAATGTTCGGTGCGCCGGAGGAGGCGGTAGAGGGGCAAAGCCTTTTCTCCCAAACGGGAGATGAAGCGACTTAAGGCCGCTACGCATCCGGTTAGTTTTTGTATTTGCTTGAGGTCCTTTGGAATATCCAATTGTGACAGAGCTTGGATCTTGGCCGGGTTTGCTTCAATTCCTCTACCGGATACAATGAAGCCCAAGAGCTTTCCGGCTGGTACTACGAAGACGTATTTTTCCGGATTGAGCTTAATGTCATATGCTCGGAGGTTGTCGAATGTCACCCTCAAGTCTTCTACTAGAGTTTCGACGTGTTTGGTCTTGACGACCACATCGTCTACGTATGCCTCTACTGTTTTGCCTATCTGGGTAGCCAGACATGTTTGAATCATGCGCTGATATGTTGCGCCGGCGTTTTTGAGTCTGAAGGGCATTGTGTTGAAGCAGAATGGCCCATATGGAGTAATGAATGCCGCTGCGGCCTGGTCTTTCTCCGCCATCTTGATTTGATGGTATCCGGAGTATGCGTTGAGGAAGCACAATGAATCGTGCCCTGCGGTAGCATCGATGATTTGGTCGATGCGAGGGAGAGGGAAAGGGTCCTTTGGACAGGCCTTGTTAAGGTCTTTGAAATTGACGCAGAGGCGCCAGGATTTGTCCTTTTTTGGTACCATTACTAGGTTGGCTAGCCAGTCCGGATGTTTGATATCTCTGATGAATCCGGCTTCTAAGAGCTTGGCTAGCTCCTCTCCCATTGCCTGTCTTTTGGGTTCGGAAAATCGCCGAAGAGCTTGTTTGACTGGCTTGAATCCTTTTAGGATATTTAGGCTGTGCTCTGCCAGCCTGCGTGGGATTCCTGGCATGTCTGAAGGGTGCCAGGCAAAAATGTCCCAATTTTCCTAGAGGAATTCTCGTAGTGCGGCTTCTACATCATGATTTAATTGTGCCCCAATGGATGCCGTATTTGTGGGGTCCGTTGGATGGACCTGAAATTTGACTATTTCGTCTGCTGGTTTGAAAGAGGTGGACTTGGACCTCTTGTTGAGTATCACATCGTCCCTATCCACCATGGAGCGCAGCGCAGTTAGTTCCTCTGCCGCTAGGGCTTCGTATAATGCCTCTAGGGCCAGTGCGGCTGTCTTATTTTCAGCACGGAGTGCTGTATCTGGATCACTGGCGAGAGTGATTATTCCATTGGGTCCGGGCATTTTGAGCTTCATGTACCCGTAATGGGGTATAGCTTGGAAGATTGTGAATGCCTCTCGCCCTAACAAGGCGTGATATCCGCTGCCGAATGGGGCCACTTGGAACGTGACCTCTTCGGACCTGTAATTGTCCGGCGAGCCGAACACTACATCTAGTGTGATTTTTCCTGTGCAGCATACTTCTCGACTAGGGATTATTCCCCTGAAGGTTGTGCTGCTCCGCTCGATGCGGCTCCAGTTAATTTCCATTTTTTGAAGAGTTTCTTCGTAGATGAGGTTTAATCCGCTGCCACCATCCATGAGTACCTTGGTAAGACGAAAGCCGTCCACTATCGGACTGAGGACCAATGCGGCTGGTGCTCTAGCTGTTCGGAATTTAGGTTCGTCGCTGGCATTGAAGGTGATAGCCGTGTCACTCCATGGATTTGTTGTTGCTACTTGGTAGACTTCGGCGAGGCTGCGCATTGTTCGTTTCCGCATGTTATTTGATGCGAAAGCCTCGAAGACTGTTAATACCGTACTGGTGCTGCTGGGCTGGTTGCCCGGGGCTAAAAAGCCTTCGCCACTTTTGGCCACCTGCCGTAATATCCAACATGCTCGAAGGCTATGTGTTGGAGTGGCGCCCTTCGTACTGTGGATTTTGCAGGGTCCGTTGAGCCATCCCTCCAGTACGGTTCCGTACCCTTTAGGTTTTTTTTGCTTCTTGGTTTTTAACCCAGGTGCTTGAGTATGACGCACCCTTTTATTTCGGACTGGGGTTGTATTCAGGGCCGGATTGTCCTAAAACCTAGTTTCGGTTTTCCAGGCACTCTCCATCGCGCAGTATTTTTGTACAATGGTCGCTAGGTCGACGAAGCGTGTAACTTCGCAACGACAGATGGCGTTTATGATTCCCTTGTCCGTGCAATTGTTGCAGAAGATTGAAATCGCGCTTTCTTCACGGCAGTCCTTTATCCTGTTCATAACCAGGAGGAATCTGGCCCAGTAATGATGTACTATTTCATCGGGCTCTTGCCGTATTTGAGATAGATCGCTTATGTTTGGGTGGGCGGGTGGAATCAAGTTCGGAACCCCGCTCGATCTGAGGCTCAAAGGCCAAGAAGCTTCCGGATTCGGAAGCTTGGTTTGCTGGACTCTTTCCAACAAATCTGGTCCGATGCCTGACTTTAGGTTCAGTATTTGATTAGTGTCCGTCCCTCCGCGGGAATCCGGCATGGAGGGATCAGGAATCCGGACATAGTTGGTTTTTAACATAGAAGAAGAGTCGCCGCATTGTTCCTCTACCACAACAACGTGGTGGGTAACCTGGGGAGAGTTAATTTCTCTCAGACCGGTTTTAAGCCCAATCTGATTGCATTTGGTAGCGACTCCCAGGGCGGCGATGCGATCCAAGAGCTCGTTTACGGAGGAGAGATCAATCGGATCTAGCTGCTCGGCGAATTCCGAGCTGACGTGAACATCGCTTTTAATGACCCGAGAGGTCATTGTCGGAGCGGTGGCCGAACAGACGGTCATAAGAAAACCGCCTAGCCGGATAGTCTGGCTGGCGGCCAAAGCTCCCTTGATGACTGTGCCGTCTTTAAAGACGGTAAAAGGCATCCTTCCTGATGGTGACGGCACAGAGGAACTCTCAATGAAAGCACCAATGTCGATGTCAAAACCGGCGGATCTCGGGTAGGGGGTCCCGAACTGTGCGTCTAGGCGGATGGTAACAGGAGACAAGGGACACGATGTTTTGCCCAGGTTCGGGCCCTCTTGATGGAGGTAAAACCCTACTGTTGGTGTCAAAACCGGCGGATCTCGGGTAGGGGGTCCCGAACTGTGCGTCTAGGAGGATGGTAACAGGAGATGAGGGACACGATGTTTTACCCAGGTTCGGTCCCTCTTGATGGAGGTAAAACCCTACGTCCTGCTTCATTAATATTGATGATGTGTGTTAAAAGAGTGGATCTACCATGAGATCAAGGAGGCTAAACCCTAGAAGCTAGCCTATGGTATGATTGTTGTTCGTCCTATGGACTAAAGCCATCCGGTCTATATAGACACCGGAGAGGGCTAGGGTTACACAAAGTCGGTTATAATGGTAGGAGATCTACATATCCGTATCGCCAAGCTTGCCTTCCATGCCAAGGAAAGTCCCATCCGGACGTGGGACAAAGTCTTCAATCTTGTATCTTCATAGTCTTGGAGTCCGGCCGACCATGATACTTCGGCTATCCGGACACCCCCTAGTCCGGGACTCCCTCAGTATCCCCCGAACCGGGCTTCAGCGACGACGAGTCCGGCGCGTATATTGTCTTCAGCGCTGCAAGGCGGGTTCTCCTTCAAACTTCATGTTCCTGTCGAATAGTGTCCGACTTCCTTATAAATGTTGCGCTCCTTGGCTTCTACGCCCAATAATGGCCTTCTTCCACGTGTCGTATGAATGCAAAAGGCTGGGGTATTTTTACATTTTACCCCCTAGCCGTGCGAACGAGCCGCCTATAAGAGAGGCGAGGATCTAGATCCAGCTCACACCATCCTCCATCCGCAAGGTCTCATCGAAGCGCCTCTGACAAAAATCCATTCTATCATGGATAGTCGACGCGGCTCCTCCTCTCGCGCTCCCAGCCCTAAGCCAGGAGATTGGGGGAGATGCTCAGTTCCACACAGCGAGCTAGTGGCGCTCCAAACCGAGGGATATCTTCCCCCAGCTTTCATGGTTCCGGTTCGAGCCGGACTGGCCACCTTTAGGGGTGGAAAGCAGGCGGAGAGCGTCCCCAACCCTTCCAAAGGAGAGCGGGTATGCTTTGTCCCTTATCTAATAAGGGGACTCGGATTTCCCATACATCCATTTCTCCGGGGGCTCCTGGAGTTCTACGAACTCCAGCTTCACCACCTCACACCTGCCTCCATTTTGCACATCGCGGGCTTCGTAGCTCTTTGCGAGCTGTTTCTGGGCATCGAGCCCCATTTTGCACCGTGGAAGAGATTGTTTTGCCTCGTACCCCGTTCTCACGAGGGGTCGATATATCAAGTGGGCGGAGCCAAAATATGGCGCATCGCCGGGACCGGATATCTATCCGGCACCCTGAAGAAGGTGTCCGAAGACTGGCCTTCGGAATGGTTCTACATGGAGGACGCCCCTCTGCCGGATCCAGTTTGGATCGGCCTCCCGAAGTTCAGCAATGCTCCCTTGAAGAAACGCCTGAGTTGGCACCCGCGGAGCCCTCAACGGGAAGATGATAGGAGCGTCCATTATCTGATGGGCCGGATTAGGTTACTGGCCCACTCCGGATTGACCATGATTGGAGTCATGGCTATGTGCGTTATGCGAGGGGTGCAGCCACTCCAATATAGGGGCCACCCTATGTGGGATTTCAACGGGGAAGATGACGCCACCCGTCATGGCCGCAAAGGGCCAGGCTCGGCAGCCGATCTGGCAAAGATCCTGTCCGGCTTGTACAAGGGAGAGGAGGAGGACTTCCTCCGCACGAATCCGTTGAATGGATTCTCTATGAATAACCCTCAGAGCTGGGTAAGCGAATGTTCATCTACCCGATCCATACTTTCAAAGTCAAGTATCTTACTCTATGATTTCGACGCAGGAGCTGCGTCGGGACGTGGAGGGCATACGAAGCCTAACTCCATAGCCCGAGGATCCGGAACGATCCCTTGATCCGACCTCCGAAGAGGATTCGGACATAAAGGTGGAGCTGATTGACGGGGTGTTCCACCAACTTAGCATGGACAATGCCCTAGTCGCCATTACGGCTGACTACCCCGGTTTGTTTCCGGCCTCCCAGGTGACTACGACCGAGGTCTTGACACCATCATTTGATCCGCGCTCAATTCTGACCATCCCATGCTGATGGTGCATCGCAGGAGGTGCCTTTAAGGCGGGAAGCTGAACCCGTGGCGGCTGACCAACAAGGGTCAGTCCGACCCAGCAGGCGGAAGAGGAGTGCGACGTGAACCGAAACGTCGCCATAACGGTACGGAGCACCTCTATTTTTAAGGGAAGGATCCCTAGGAGGTATATTAATGCTCATAACTTTTCCAGAAAGAGCGCCCGCCGGACAGTGTCCGGAGAGGTTGCCAATCAAGCCTCCGCCAGCCATGCTCCATCGCGTGGTCCGGAAGGGGAGGCTAACACAAGGCATGAGCCGGACGGTCCTCGAACGGAGGATGCCGACAGGCTGTCCACCACCTGATCTGAGGTGGACAGCGCCATGAATCACAGGCGTCGCCGGACAGTTCTTCGTGACGCGTGTTTCTCCCCGGAGGCGTTAAATGCCTTTGATGCGGGAAACGCGCACCTCCGTGCCGCTCAAGATGTTTTAACCAGAGCCACGGAGCAGTATGTGAAAGACATACGGGTAAGTAATTTTAATAGTTATATATGCCAGTAGCCCCCGAGACTTAAAAGAGTTAAAATAACTGATTTAAGGATCAATTATTATGCAGGATCTTACGGAGAAGAATACCCATCTGTCCCAGGAGCTCCAAGAGTGCAAGGCCCAACTTGAGGCCGCACTGGCCACCACAGGGGGAGCCACAGAGACCCCCGCTGGTAAGACGTACTTTGAAAAGATAGTTAATTAACAAAGTGCGGCGTGAATCTGACAATAATATTGCAGAGGGTGCCGGACTAGATCCGGACAAGCAACAGCTACTGCGTCAGCTAAAGGCCGGCGAGAGGGTGCTGATGAAGGTGCAGCAGGAGAGGAACAAGCTCCAGGATGCCCAGATCCAGCTAGGAGGAGAGCTGAAAGATGTTCGGGCCCAGCTGTCTGGCTCCATGAAGGAGAATCAGCGGCTTCGTCGCGGCATTTATAGTAAGTGCTTGAGCAAATTCTTTTGAAAAGATGAATTCGGCGAGGAAGTCGATTGACAGAAATGTGTCTTTAGGTGTGCTCACAGGTCGCCCTGCGGAGGAAATGCCTGGTTCAACGGGTGACCAACTTCCCGAGCTGGTGCAACTGCTCGAACGTGTTCGGCAGGCGATGAGTGGCGTCGTTCAGGCCTTATGGCCTTCCATCTCCCTACCCGAGAGCCTTGGAGGGCTTGCTGAGAAGCTTCAGGGAGCACGGCGATGCCTCCGTTTGTGGAAGATATCGGCCTGCCGTCAAGGCGCCAGGGAGGCCTGGGCCATGGTGAAGACGCGGTACCCGAAGGCTGACCCAAACCACATGGCCGAGGTCGGACCTGCGGGGCCTGACGGGAAGGAGATCCCTGTGAGCTTGATGTACGGCCAAGTAGAGCTGGCCGCGAAATATTCCCAACAGGACTGTAAATTAGACAGCTTGTTAGATGGGATTGAAGAGGAGTACAATCAGTCAGTTTGACGATGTAATTTTTTTAAAAATGACATGTAGAATGCCTTCTAGCCGGATTGTAGATCGTTTGTCGTTGCGGACCGTTTCGCTTCAACCTCGGGACCAACAGTCCGGAGTGTGTCCGAATACCCTTACGGTTATAAAAGAACCAGGGCATGCATGGAGACAAGGCGTCGGGGTCATAATTGCTTTATCAGACAAGTGCCCAACTAGCTATGTTATATTACATGGTTAGTAAGAAACATCTTCCAGGGAGAATAGTTCCGTTAAGGGTTCCTTTCCCTGGGAGGCATGCCCTAAAGTGCAATGCCAGACTGTGAAAATAGCAGAAAAAGCATCTGGGGGCAGATAAATAAGTAAGTAATAAATCATCTTTCAAGTCACTGACCGAATATTCTCTTAAGAACGCTAGCTTTCGGCTTCACCCAGTCTGAGGTACACCTCCGGCTGACCCGGCAGTAACAATCGCAGAGGTGCTCCCTTTACCTCCTAGCCGAACAATCGGGAACGTAGGGGTAAGCACATGAGCCAGGCAACCCAGCTTGGCCAAAACTTAAGTCATATCGATGCATATAATGGTGAATAAAAGGTACATGCGGAAGTATGACACATGTATTGGGCATGAAGCCCGTATGAATAAGCTTCTGTTAAAGAAGCCCCCAGGTATAATGAGTGCTAGGAGCACATCAAGTGTGTGCGAATAAAGCGCAAATCAGCCTATAAAAGGTATTGAAAAAAAGTGGGAAGAAGGAGGGGGACAAGAGACAGTAAAAAATATAAAAAGGTGGACGGGTGAGTGAGACGAACTCTGAGTCCGGCGTTAGGCGTAGAATCTTCGGAGGTGGGCTGCGTCCCATGGGTTCGGCTCGAGTCGGTTGTCAGATGTGTTACGTAGACGGTATGCTCCGCCGGTCAGGACTTGGTCGATGATGAAGGGACCTTCCCACTTGGGCTTAAGTTTGTCCTTTTTCTTGTCCGACATGCGTAGAACAAGTTCGCCAACATTGTAAGTTTTGGCCCGTACTTCTTTGCTTTGATATCTTTGAGCCTGCTGCTGATAAAATGCGGAATGAGCCTTTGCCACGTCCCACTCCTCCTCTAAGGCGTCCAAACTGTCCTGCCAATCCAACTCGGCTTCTCTTTCTTTGTACATGCGCACACGAGGTGAGTCATGAATTATATCGCAAGGCAGAACTGCCTCTGCGCCGTATACCATGAAAAATGGTGTGAATCCAGTAGTTCGGTTTGGCGTGGTCCGCAGCCCCCAGAGTACGGAGTCGAGCTCCTCTACCCAGTGCGTGTTAGATTCCTTGAGGGACCGCACTAGTCTGGGTTTGATGCCGCTCATGATTAGACCATTTGCTCGCTCGACTTGACCGTTAGTTTGGGGGTGATAGACTGAAGCGTAATCGAGCTTGATGCCCATGTTTTTGCACCAGAGTTTAACCTCGTCGTCCGTGAAATTCATGCCGTTATCAGTGATGATGCTGTGGGGGACGCCGAAACGGTGTACTACCCCGGATATGAAGTCTATCATAGGTCCGGATTCAGTCGTTTTAACCGGCTTGGCCTCAATCCATTTGGTGAATTTGTCCACCATGACCAATAAGTATTTGTGCTTGTGGGTTCCCCCTTTAAGGGGTCCAACCATGTCAAGCCCCCAGACCGCGAATGGCCAGGTGATAGGTATAGTTTTGAGGGCGGTGGGTGGCATGTGGCTCTGATTGGCAAAGAGCTGGCAACCGACACATCGTTGGACTAAGTCCTGAGCATCTGCCCGGGCTGTTGGCCAATAAAATCCTGTGCGGAAGGCCTTGCCTACAAGGGCCCAGGCTGCAGCGTGGTGCCCGCCGAGTCCGGCGTGAATTTCAGCCAGGAGATTTCGCCCTTCCTCTTCGGAGATACACCTTTGAAGGACTCCGGTTGTGCTTTTCTTATAAAATTCTCCCTCATAAACCTTGTAGGCTTTAGATCGCCGAACTATGCAGCGGGCCTCATTTTGGTCTTCGGGAAGTTCCTGCCGGATTAAGTAGGCTAGGAATGGTTCTGTCCACGGGGCAATTACTGCCATTATTTCGTGGGCTGAAGGTGTTATTTCATTGGCTGAGCCGCCAATTGTGTCAGAATGGTCTGAGTTAGGTGATGCAGCTGGCTCCGGATTGTTATTTCCGGACTCCTCTTCCCATAATACGGATGGCTTAAAGAGCCGTTCCAGGAAGATGCTTGGAGGGACGGCGTCTCGTTTCGCGCTGATGCGTGCTAGCACGTCTGCTGCCTGGTTATTATCCCGTGCTACATGGTGGAATTTGAGTCCTTCGAACCGAGCTGACATTTTTAGGATGGCGTTGCGGTAAGCTGCCATTTTTGGATCTTTGGCATCAAAGTCTCCATTTACTTGGGATATTGGGAGGTTTGAATCCCTGCGCACCTCTAGGCGTTGAATGCCCATGGAGATTGCCATCCGGAGGCCATGTAGAAGGGCCTCGTATTCGGCCGCGTTGTTGGATTCCATGTACATTATTTGAAGTACGTATTGGATTGTGTCTCCAGTTGGGGACGTCAAGACGACGCCAGCCCCCAAGCCAGCCAACATTTTGGATCCGTCGAAATGCATGATCCAGTTGGAATACGCGCCGTACTCTTTAGGGAGTTCGGCTTCGGTCCATTCGGCGATGAAGTCAGCCAGAACTTGTGATTTTATAGCTCACCGTGGTTTGTAGGTTATGTCAAATGGTAAGAGCTCAATATCCCATTTTGCAATCCTGCCCGTTGCATCACGATTGTTTATAATATCGTTGAGAGGTACTTCGGAGGCCACCGTTATGGAACACTCTTGAAAGTAGTATCGCAGCTTCCGGGATGCCATGAACACCGCATACGCTATCTTTTGATAATGTGGGTACCGGGACTTGCATGGAGTTAGAAAAGTGGATACGTAGTACACTGGTTTTTGAAGAGGGAATCTGTGCCCTTCTGTTTCTCGTTCGACGACGAGTACCGTGCTGACGACTTGATGTGTTGCTGCGATGTATAATAACATAGGTTCGCCCAGGTTGGGCGCGACCAGGACCGGATTTGTTGCCAGTATGGCCTTTATTTCTTCGAGTCCGGCTGTGGCAGCATCCGTCCATTCGAAATGTTCGGTGCGCCGGAGGAGGCGGTAGAGGGGCAACGCCTTTTTTCCCAAACGGGAGATGAAGCGACTTAAGGCCGCTACGCATCCGGTTAGTTTTTGTATTTGCTTGAGGTCCTTTGGAATATCCAATTGTGATAGAGCTCGGATCTTGGCCGGGTTTGCTTCAATTCCTCTACCGGATACAATGAAGCCCAAGAGCTTTCCGGCTAGT
The DNA here is from genome assembly GCF_018294505.1 of Triticum aestivum. Lineage (NCBI taxonomy): Eukaryota > Viridiplantae > Streptophyta > Magnoliopsida > Poales > Poaceae > Triticum > Triticum aestivum. The sequence continues at coordinate 534,075,770 of NC_057810.1, read as the reverse complement.
ACTCCGAAGACGCATTTTCCAGATTGAGCTTAATGTCATATGCTCGGAGGTTGTCGAATGTCACCCTCAAGTCTTCTACTAGAGTTTCGACGTGTTTGGTCTTGACGACCACATCGTCTACGTATGCCTCTACTGTTTTGCCTATCTGGGTAGCCAGACATGTTTGAATCATGCGCTGATATGTTGCACCGGCATTTTTGAGTCCAAAGGGCATTGTGTTGAAGCAGAATGGCCCATATGGAGTAATGAATGCCGTTGCGGCCTGGTCTTTCTCCGCCATCTTGATTTGATGGTATCCGGAGTATGCGTCGAGGAAGCACAATGAATCGTGCCCTGCGGTAGCATCGATGATTTGGTCGATGCGAGAGAGAGGGAAAGGGTCCTTTGGACAGGCCTTGTTAAGGTCTTTAAAATCGACGCAGAGGCGCCAGGATTTGTCCTTTTTTGGTACCATTACTAGATTGGCTAGCCAGTCCGGATGTTTTATATCTCTGATGAATCCGGCTTCTAAGAGTTTGGCTAGCTCCTCTCCCATTGCCTATCTTTTGGGTTCGGAAAATCACCGAAGAGCCTGTTTGACTGGCTTGAATCCTTTTAGGATATTTAGGCTGTGCTCTGCCAGCCTGCGTGGGATTCCTGGCATGTCTGAAGGGTGCCAGGCAAAAATGTCCCAATTCTCCCGAAGGAATACTCGTAGTGCGGCTTCGACATTAGGACTTAATTGTGCCCCAATGGAGGCCGTCTTGCAGACATCATCGAGCGGGTCTCGGGTAGGGGGTCCCGAACTGTGCGTCTAGGCGGATGGTAACAGGAGACGAGGGACACGATGTTTTACCCAGGTTCGGGCCCTCTTGATGGAGGTAAAACCCTACGTCCTGCTTGATTAATATTGATGATGTGTGTTACAAGAGTGGATCTACCACGAGATCAAGGAGGCTAAACCCTAGAAGCTAGCCTATGGTATGATTGTTGTTCGTCCTAAGGACTAAAGCCATCCGGTTTATATAGATACCGGAGAGGGCTAGGGTTATACAGAGTCGGTTACAATGGTAGGAGATCTACATATCCATATCGCCAAGCTTGCCTTCCACGCCAAGGAAAGTCCCATCCGGACACGGGACGAAGTCTTCAATCTTCTATCTTCATAGTCTTGGAGTCCGGCCGATGATGATAGTTCGGCTATCCGGACACCCCCTAGTCCGGAACTCCCTCAGTAGCCCTTGAACGAGGCTTCAATGACGACGAATGCGGCGTGCATGTTGTCTTCGGCATTGCAAGGCGGGTTCTTCCTCCGAATAATTTATAGAAGATTGTGAACACCAGGATAGTATCCGGCTCTGCAAAATAAATTCCACATACCACCATAGAGAGAATAATATTACACAAGTTCAATCCGCTGACGTATTCTGTGGCGTGACGTCACACCATTGCCAAGCCTTTACTTGAATTGTTTTTATTGTTCCACCTCCGCGCGTTTAGCGAGGCGGTTTCCTTGGCATGTCTTGTCGAAGCAGAGATCGTGTTCCCCTTATTCCGGGATTCCCATCAATACAGACGTGGGTAACCCAACCGCGCCATTGATTGTGACGCTTGGGAGATAAGCGAGTTTTACCAGGCCGGTGGGGACACATGTTTTTGTCCGCCCATATAAGGGGATAAAGATCCAACCCTTTTACCTGCGCCTTCTTCCTCCTTGGCTTATCCATCTCCGCGAACTCGAGCTCCAGCGCTATGTCCGCACTTCTCACCTCAACCTTCTCCAACTATGTCCGGAGCGGGAGGCAAGTGGATGGCCTCCTCCGTCATGGAGGGGCAGATCCAGAAGCTGCGCGACGCCGGAAATTTGTCCAGCGACATCGCACATCGGCTCCCCGACGAGGGAGAGCTCATCCCCACCCCCAGGCCGCATGAGAGGGTAGTATTTCTTCCCCATTTCCTCCGTGGACTGGGCTTCCCACTTCATCCCTTTGTCCGGGGGCTCATGTTCTACTATGGCCTAGATTTCCATGATCTGGCCCCGAATTTCATCCTCAACATCTCAGCATTTATCGTCATGTGCGAGGCCTTCCTCTACATCCAGCCCCACTTTGGCTTGTGGCTCAAGACCTTCAGTGTCAAGTCGAAGGTTGTGAAGGGCAGCCAAGCGGAGTGCGGAGGCGCCATGGTGGGCAGGATGTCCCACGTTACGTGGCTGGAGGGCACTTTCGTGGAAACCATTAAGGGGTGGCAATCGGGGTGGTTCTACATCACTGACCCGCGTGACCCTGATTGGGCAGCAGCCCCCGAATTCAGATCCGGCATCCCTACACGGCTCACCTCCTGGAAAGAGAGTGGCCGGATCTGGGGGGATTCAGAGGAGCTGACCGGACTCCAAGCCTGTATCCAGAAGCTGGTGGACAAGAAGCTCAAGCTTGTCAACGTAGTCCAGGTCATGCTCATCCGCCGGATTCTCCCGTGCCAACGACGGGGCTTCAACATGTGGGAATTCGATCCGGTGCAGCACCAGACCCTGAGCGGGCTCTTTGACACTACGTACGAAGATGTCTGGAAGGTGCTGTTCAAGGGCGCCGAGGCTCCCGCATCCGCTACCGAAGATCGCGGATTCCGCTTGCAGCGTCCAGCTGACAAGGTAAGTGATTTTGCCACTCGTTTTCCATAGTTTGACTCTATGCGGGATCTAAACTCCCTTTACCTTTGACAGGACTGGCTGGCGAAGGCCGAACGGACTATTTGTCCGGCCCCATTGCCAGAGGTCCCAGCGGACGCCCGCCTAACGGGGCTGCTGGCTCCGGCGCCCCACGTGATGCCGGAGAAGAAGGCCAAGAAGAAGGCCACGGGGACTCAGAAGAGTTCCCGTTTTCAGGTGCTATCGGATGATGAATCCGAGGCTGACTCCTCCCACCAAGGCGAGGAGGAGAAGAAAGCCTCTCCCCCAGCAGGGGGGAGGGAAGAAAAGGAAGGCCTCCCCAACAAGGGAGGCCGAGGGGTCCAAGAAGGGAAAAACTCTTCCCCCGGACTGCTCCGCCAATGCCAGTGACAACGATGAGGACTGGCCTCCAAGGGCCAAGCCCCTGGCGAGATCGTAAGTATCCGGACTCCCGAATAATTTCAAGGTTTTTTTGTTTTCGCCACATAATGTCTTTCTAATGCCGCATACAACCCTGCAGTCCGCCCAAGGATGATCTTCCCGCTTCGTCGAGCGGGTCCTTAGGTGCGTCGGATATGGATTCCCTTCTGACTGCCTCCACCCCCCGCGCCACGGATGATGCCAAGGTGGGATCCCAGGAGAGGACCCACCAGGAGGGGGAGGCCCCGGAGGTGTCGCAGGACAACCTCCCGGACTTTGCATCGGACTCGGCCCCGGAACCCACAGTGGCTCCGGAGTCCGGCAGGCGACCCCTTCGCAAGAAGGGCAAGACCGTGACGCCGGCTGCCTCCGTCCAACCGGAGGCGCCGGATAATTTTCTAGAGGCACTCAACAGCGCCTCCATCGAAGAGGAACACCGCACTATTATGAGTGCGGTGATTCAGAAGGTGCAGCTCGCCAAGAGCGGGCTGACCGAAGCCTGCAGAAGCCTTCTAACAGGCTTTGAGGTAAGAATTTCAATATGTATAAAATGGTACCGCATAGACAGTAGCCCCTGATGCTCGGTTCAGTGTTCGGAAAGAAAAGCCGGACTGAGGATCTTAAAAAGATATACGCAGGAGTCATAAAAAATATGTTAATATGGGATTGCAGGCTGCGCTGCTGACCTCTGCCGCACTGACTGCGGAGGTCAATAATTTGAAGGAAAGCCTCGAGCAGTCCGAGAACGAGCTTGGTTGTGCCAAGAAGCAGCTCGAGGACAAGGAAGGTGAGTAACACCTTATTAAAATTGTACCTTACAGAAAAGGATTTTGGTTGCAAAAAGAATGACAAGGATAACGTGGGTATTGCAGGGGCCACTAACGAGGTGGCAACCCTGAAAGAGGCGGTGGCCGCGGCCGAACGCAATGCGGCCGCGGAGCGCACCGAGCGAGAGAAGCAGGAGGCGCGGGTGGAGGAGGTACAGCAAGAGCTCCAGGATCTCGTGAAAAAACATGAGAGCCTGGAGCATGACTCGAAGACTCGAGAGTCTGAGCTTGCAACGGCTCTTGAGGGTGCCAAAGCCGCTAAGGCCGAAGCCTACAAGGCCCTCCAGGAGATTGAGGCGGTGAAGAAAATAGCAGCGGGTAAGGCATTTTTCATGCAAAGTAAGCATGTGAGTGTTAATTACCTGTTGCTTACCCGAATTCGGAGCTCTCCTGGAGCGTTCGCAGATCTTCCTCGAAGCATGTCCGATGCTGCCGCATTCTACCGGACCGAGGAGGGGAGCTCGATGGAGAAGGTCTTCTGGTCTCAGTATGCTGAGGCCGGACATCCGGTACCCCTTAGCGACCACCTGAAGCAGCTGGTCGAGCTCCACAAGGCGGCCGAACAGGCCATGAAGGGCCTCATAGTTCGGCTGTGGCCTAAGGAGGCCATGCCTGGGAGCTACTTCGGCCTGGTGCGGCGGCTGATGGATGCATGCCCGTGGGTTGAAGTCATCAAGCACTCCGCCTATATTGAGGGTGCCCGTCGGGCCCTTGCCCGCGCAAAGGTGCACTGGGGCAAGATGGATGCCCAGAAGCTTGTGACGGACCCACCACCAGAGGGCAAGGAGCATCGCACACCCGAGATGTATTATAAGAGTGTGTTGAAGGGCGCCCGCACTATTGCGGGGGAGTGCTCCAAAGATGTAATTTTTGAGTAGACTCGCATTTTGTTATCCTGTGCGCTGAAAACTTAGTTCATATGCGCTAAGCAACACTTGTTAATTTAAAATATTACCTTCTGTGCGGCTGTTTATCAAATCTGAGAGATGGCAAGTCGTCGGCTTGATCCCCCATGCCACGAGTGCTGGGGTGTTTGGGATAAACTTGAGCACTCTTGTTCCCATTTTTGGGTCCATCTAGGGAGGTGCTCAACACAGCGAACAAGGCAACCGGACTTATAATGCTTGAACACTCTCACTTAGCCATAGAATTCTATAATTTTAAATTTCGGCGAAGCCCCTAGTCTTCGGAAGGCCGAATTTGGGGCGCTATCCACGCCTGGGCTGGACAGGATCTGGCTCCTCGCTCTAAGCAGCATAAGTCTTTAAGGACTCGCAAAAAACCTCTCGAACAGCGACCGGCTCTCGCCTCATCATGACGGTCAGTTTTAGCTTTCTCCACTGAGGCGTTAACCCAGCTCAACTGGGGCACAATCGCAGTGGTTCTCCCAGTGCTACCTTAGCCGATATAACGGATCATAAGGTACCAAAACATGGGAGCCGGGCAAACCCAACTATTGACCCAAGACATGATTCGGAGCCGATGCATATAGTGCTATAAGTTCGGGGTGCCGCACTTGTGAAAGTGTTCGGACTTATCACACCATGGTGCGGGAAACATAAGCCCCTGGTGTATTTTAGCCGTACCAAAGTGTACGGATGCAACATGCCGTAAATGAACATATGTAGAAAAAGGAAATGCAATTATAAGCAAGAAGGTGCTGCATTGTTTATTCAAGAAAGACTGCTATAAGTGCAGAACGATACAAATGGTGCGATAAGCAAGGAATGGGACTGTTAAACATGTCCCCCTCCAGGGGTAGGCTGCCGAATGGTGCGTAAAATAGATTTAATGCTCGTAATGGAGACCACCTGGATATTCGTTGTAGCCTTTATCCTTCCCTGGCTGTTGCATCGTGAGTTCGGCAGTTCTGTTGCCGGACAGGGCCTCTGACGAACGGAGTCCTGTGGGTAAAAAAAACGAAAAAGGAAAAGAAAAAGAAAAAGAACGACACACTTGAGAGCCCCTGGTGTGGTTGAGCCGCAGTCTGGGCCTATCGTGGTCGTGCCCCTCTCCCCATGCCGATGGTATCTTCAAAGCGTAATGGTGTACGCGAGGGACCTGTCTTGTCGTTTTACAGGGGCTGGGGTTGGGGCCGCACTGCTACACGTGCTCGGAACGTGCCAGATGGTCTTGTTGAATGTTACTCCGGCGCGCTTAGCTGTGTTCGGCCGCTTAACGGCCGGACTTGAGAATTGCCTTAAGAGGCTGCATTGCACTTCTGCCGCGAGAGCCGCTGTATGTTCCTCCGTGCGGAGAGAATGTTCAGTGTTTCCGTTGACCGTGATGACTCCTCGAGGGCCTGGCATCTTGAGCTTGAGGTATGCGTAGTGCGGCACCGCGTTGAACTTTGCGAACGCGGTACGTCCGAGTAGGGTGTGATAGCCACTGCGGAACGGGACTATGTCGAAGATTAACTCCTCGCTTCGGAAGTTATCCGGCGATCCGAAGACCACTTCCAGTGTAATTGAGCCTGTACAATTGGTTTCTACACCTGGTATGACGCCTTTAAAGGTCGTCTTGGTTGGTTTAATCCTTGAGGGGTCTATGCCCATTTTGCGCACTGTATCCTGATAAAGCAGGTTCAGGCTACTGCCGCCGTCCATTAGGACTCTGGTGAGGTGAAACCCATCGACGATTGGGTCTAAAACCAATGCGGCGAATCTGCCGTGGTGGATGCTGGTGGGGTGGTCCCTTCGGTCAAAAGTGATCAGGCAGGAGGACCATGGATTGAACTTCGGGGCAACTGGCTCCATCGCATATACATCCCTTAGCGCATGCTTCCGCTCCCTTTTGGGTATGTGCGTTGCGTATATCATGTTCACCGTCCGCACCTGTGGGGGGAAGCCCTTCTGTCCTCTGTTGTTCGGCGGTCGGGTCTCTTCCTCGTCATCACTATGCAGCCCCTTGTCGTTGTTTTTGGCAATTAACTTGCCTGCCTGCTTGAATACCCAACAGTCCCTATTGGTGTGGTTAGCTGGCTTTTCGGGGGTGCCGTGTATCTGGCACAAGCGGTCGAGTATTCGGTCCAAATTGGACGGACCCGGAGTAGTTCTTTTGAATGGCTTTTTCCGCTGACCGGGTTTAGAGCCTCTGAATCTGGCATTGACTGCCATATCCTCACTATTGTCGCCGTTAGTGCGGTGTTTGTTTTTGTTACGACGCGGCCTGCCATTTCGGTCCTTGAAATCCGGACTGCCAGAATTTTTGCTGAGGTTGTTGCTGCGTGCTAGCCAGCTGTCCTCACCCGCACAGAAGCGGGTCATGAGTGATGTGAGGGCTGCCATGGATTTCGGCTTTTCCTATCCCAGGTGCCGGGCAAGCCACTCGTCGCGGATATTATGCTTGAAGGCCGCGAGGGCCTCCGCATCCGGACAGTCGACGATTTGGTTTTTCTTGGTTAAGAACCGTGTCCAGAATCGTCTGGCCGATTCGTCTGGCTGCTGAATTATGTGGCTTAGGTCATTGGCGTCTGGTGGTCGCACATACGTGCCTTGGAAGTTATCGAGGAATGCGGCTTCCAAGTCTTCCCAACTCCCAATTGACTCTGCTGGCAAGCTGTTAAGCCAATGCCGTGCTGGTCCTTTAAGCTTGAGGGGGAGTTATTTAATGGCGTGGAGATCGTCACCACGGGCCATGTGGATGTGAAGGAGATAGTCTTCGATCCAAACCGCGGGGTCTGTTGTGCCATCGTAGGATTCAATATTGACGGGTTTAAACCCTTCGGGGATTTGATGATCCATTACTTCATCTGTGAAGCATAGTGGGTGTGCGGCGCCTCTGTACTGGGCGATATCACGACGGAGCTCAAGGGAGTTTTGTCTATTTTGTCCGGCCCGGCCGGACTTACTGTGTTCGGCGCGACGGTTGTCGTCACGTACCGTGGGGCACCCACGCGATCCATAGATCGATCTTGATTGTCTTGCCTTATCCTCCAATATATCTCACAAGTCCGGAGCATTCCCCTGTGGCCTTGTGCTTTTTGAGCGATGCCGGGGTACGGGTCTATTGAAGGGTCTAGAGGCCTCTCTGTCGCGACCACGGGGTGGTCGGTCAGCCGTATTGTCTCCTAGTGATGCGGGTTCATACGCTTCCTCCTCTAAGCGGGGGAGCAGCTTGCGTTTAGGGTAGCTTTTGGAGGGGCGTTCGAGTTCATGCTCTTCGGCCGCGAGGACTTCAGTCCATATGTCGGCTAGCAGATCTTGATCAGCTCTAAGCTGTTGCTGCTTTTTCTTGAGGCTGTTCACCGTGGCCATAAGCCTGCGTTTAAAACGCTCTTGTTCGACGGGATCCTCAGGCACGACGAATTCATCATCATCGAGGCTTGCTTCGTCTCCGGAGGGAGGCATATAATCCTCTACCTCTTCTTCTGCCGCTCTCTCATGAGGGCTGGCATCTCCATCCTCCTGCGCTGCATCTTGCTGGAGTGGGTTGTCTTCGGCACTGTCCGATGTATTGTTGTCTCCGGTGCCGGAATCTTCATTCTTGCTGTGGCGGGATTTAGAGCGGCGCCGCTGACGCCGGCGCTTGGGCTGTTTCTTGGAGGGGTCATCCTCCTCTGTTCCTTCACCATTCCCATCCTTTGGGATATCCACCATGTATATGTCATATGATGAGGTGGCTTTCCAGTGCCCGATAGGCGCTGGTTCTTGTTCGTCTCCGGCATCATCGTCCATACCGTCGATGTCTTCGGAGTCGTAGTCTAGCATGTCGGTTAGATCGTCGACAGCGGCTACCAAGTGGGTGGTGGGTGGGCTTTGAATTTCTTCGTCGTCCGCATCCCAACCGTCCTGGCCGCAGTCCGGCTAGGGCTCTCCTGATAACAAGAGATACTTTAGCGAACTCAGGATGTCGCCGAAAGGTGAGTGTTGAAAGATGTCCGCTGCGGTGAACTCCATGATCGGCACCCAATCGGATTCGCTCGGAGGGGGCGCGGGAGGTTCGGAGTCCGGCACCTCGGAGTCACGAGCTTTATGAGGGACAAGGTCAGTGTTCGGCTCTATCGCCGTAGAGGTTGCAGCCCCCGAGGCGGTGTCTAGCCATCCGTCCTCGATCTGCGCAGCCGGCTCCAAATTGAAGATCGGAGCGGGTTCAAGTGCGGCCTCCAGGGTATTGTCCGGCTGTAGGGCTAAATCATGCCCGCCGTGACAGTGCGGCATGCTCGGCTATGGCTCGAATCCATCGAGGGTCAAGGCCCCGCGGATGTCAGCCGTGAATTCAAACTTCCAAACCTGACCTGACGGCCAGGGGCGTAGCTATCGATCTGCTCCAGATGGCCAAGCGAATTGGCCCACAGTGCGAAGCCGCCGAATATGAAGATCTGTCCGGGGAGAAAGGTCTCACCCTGGACTGCGTCGTTGATGATGGTCGAAGAAGCCATCAAGCCTATCGGTGACGACACAGAGGAATTCTCAATGAAAGCACCAATGTCGGTGTCAAAACCGGCGGATCTCGGGTAGGGGGTCCCGAACTGTGCGTCTAGGCGGATGGTAACAGGAGACGAGGGACACGATGTTTTACCCAGGTTCGGGCCCTCTTGATGGAGGTAAAACCCTACGTCCTGCTTGATTAATATTGATGATGTGTGTTACAAGAGTGGATCTACCACGAGATCAAGGAGGCTAAACCCTAGAAGCTAGCCTATGGTATGATTGTTGTTCGTCCTATGGACTAAAGCCATCCGGTTTATATAGACACCGGAGAGGGCTAGGGTTACACAGAGTCGGTTACAATGGTAGGAAATCTACATATCCGTATCGCCAAGCTTGCCTTCCACGCCAAGGAAAGTCCCATCCGGACACGGGACGAAGTCTTCAATCTTTTATCTTCATAATCTTGGAGTCCGGCCGACCATGATAGTTCGGCTATCCGGACACCCCTAGTCCCGGACTCCCTCACCCCTCACCGAACATTCTGACGCAGGTAGGGGCTCCGCCAACGAAACAACACCGTCAGCTCACACAATAATGGCAGTGATTGCCCCTTGGACAGAACCATTCCTAGCCTACCTAACTAGGCAGGAACTTCCCGAGGACCAAAACGAGGCCCGCTGCATAGTGCGGCGATCTAAAGCCTACAAAGTCCACGAGGGAGAGCTTTACAAGAAAAGCACAACCGGTGTCCTTCAAAGGTGTATCTCCGAAGAGGAAGGGCGAGACCTTTTGGCTGAAATTCATGCCGGACTCGGTGGGCACCACGCCGCAGCCCGGGCCCTTGTAAGCAAGGCCTTCCGTACCAGATTTTATTGGCCAACGGCCCGGGCAGACGTTCAGGACTTAGTGCAACGATGTGTTGGTTGCCAGTTATTCGCCAACCAAAGCCATATGCCGCCTACCGCCCTACAAACACCTGGCCTTTCGCGGTCTGGGGGCTTGACATGGTCGGACCCCTTAAAGGAGGAACCCACAAGCAAAAATATCTACTGGTCATGGTGGACAAATTCACCAAATGGATAGAAGCCAAGCTTGTAAAGACGGCCGAATCCGGACCAGTGATAGACTTCATATCCAGGGTCGTACACCGTTATGGCATCCCCCACAGCATCATAACCGACAACGGCTCAAACTTCACGGCCGATGAAGTCAAACTTTGGTGCAAAATCATGGGCATCAAGCTCGACTATGCTTCAGTCTATCACCCTCAAACTAACGGTCAAGTCGAACGGGCCAACAGTCTCATTATGAGCGGCATCAAACCCAGACTAGTGTGATCCCTCAAGGAATATAACACACACTGGGTAGAGGAGCTTGACTCCGTACTCTGGGGGCTGCGGACCACGCCGAATCGCACTACCGAATTCACACCATTTTTTATGGTATACGGCACAGAGGCAGTACTGCCATGCGACATAATCCATGACTCACCTCGAGTGCGCATGTACGAAGAAAGAGAAGCTGAGCTCGATCGGCAGGACAGCTTGGACGCATTGGAAGAGGAGCGCGACGTGGCAAAAGCTCGTTCCACATTCTATCAACAGCAGGCTCAAAGATACCAAAGCAGAGAAGTACGGGCCAAAACCTATAACATTGGCGAACTAGTTCTACGCCTGCCAGACAAGAAAAAGGATAAATTAAAGCCCAAATGGGAGGGCCCCTTCATAATCGACAAAGTACTGACCGGCGGAGCGTACCGTCTGCGAAACGCATCGGATAACCGACTCGAGCCGAACCTATGGAACGCAGCACGCCTATGAAGATTCTACGCCTAGCGCCGGACTCCATGTTTGTTTCCTTCCTTCGTCCCTTTGTTTTATTTTTTATTTTTTATTTTTTATTGGCAGTCCGGGATTTTGTTCCTTTTCCCTACCCCTTTTTTCTAACAAGCCCTTAGGGGCTTGCCTGTGCATTGTTCGCACATACCCGACACGCTACCTGCGCTCATAATACCTGGGGGCTTCTTTACCAAGAAGTTTATATAAAACGGGCCTCATGCCCAAAACATGTGTGATGCTTCCGCATGAACCTTTTATACACCGTTATATGCATCGATATGACTTAAATTTTGGCCAAGCTGGGTTGCCTGGCTCCTGTGCTTACCCCTACGTTCCCGTTCGTTCGGCTAGGTGGTAAAGGGAGCACCTCTGCGATTGTTACTATAGGGTCATCCGGATGTGTACCTCAGACTGGGTGAAGCCGAAAGCTAGCGTTCTTAAGGGAATATTCGGTCGGTGAACTAAAAGATGATCTTTCGTATTTATTCATTTGCCACCAGATGCTTTTCTGCTCTTTCTGGAAGTTCGGACATGCACTTTAGGGCATGCCTCCCAGGGAAAGGAACCCCTAATGGAACTATTCTCCCTGGAAGATGTTTCTTACTAACCATGTAATTTAACATAACTAGTTGGGCACTTGTCTGCTAAAGCACTTATGACCCCTACGCCTTGTCTCCATGCATGCCCCGGTTCTTACATAATCGAGAGGGTATTCGGACACACTCCGGACTATAGGGTCCAGAGGTCGAAGCAAAAAGGTCCGCAATGACAAATGATCTACAATCCGGCTAGAAGGCATTTTTATGTTATTTTTACAGAGTCAACCCGACTCGGCATATTCTTCTTCAATACCATCCAACAGGCGGTCTAATTTACAGTCCTGTTGGGAATACTTTGCAGGCAGCTCCACCTGGCCATATGCTAAGCTGACTGGGATCTCCTTTCCGTCCGGACCTATAGGGCCGACCTCGGCCATGTGGTTTGGGTCAACCTTCGTGTTCCGAGTCTTCACCATGGCCCAGGCCTCCCTGGCACCTTGATGGCAAGCCGATATCTTCCATAACCGGAAGCGCTGCCGCACTCCCTCCAGCTTCTTTGTAAGCTCCTCAAGGCCTTCGGGCACGGAGAGGGATGGCCACATAGCCTGGACGACGCTTTGCATTGCCTGCCGAACTCGTTCATGTAGTTGCAACAGCTCGGGAAGAAGGTCTCCCATTGAACCGGGCATTTCCTCCGTAGGACGACCCGTCAGCAGACCTACAGACATAGCTCTATTAATCGACTTCCTCGCCAAATTCTTTTTTCGAAGATTCGTTCAAGAACTTACTAAAAATGCCGCGTCGAAGTCGCCGATTCTCCTTCACGGAAGAAGACAGTTGAACGCGAAGATCTTTCAGTTCCTCGCCCAGCTGGGTATTGGCGTCTTGAAGCTTGTTCTTCTCCTGCCTCACCCTCGTCAGCACGCTCTCGCCAGCCTTTAGTTGGCGTAGGAGTTGATGCTGGTCCGGATTTACTCCGGCCTCATCTGCATTATTATCGTCAGGGTTGCACGCTTGCCGCATTTCAAAACGGAAGTACCTTTCGAAGCATATATTACCTGTGGGCGTCCCCTTGACATTATCTGAAGTGGCCAATGCGTCCTCGAGCTGGGCCTTGCACTCTTCAAGCTCCTGGGACAATTGCGTATTCTTCTTTGTAAGACTCTGCATAGGACATGATCCTTCAAATAGTTATCTTCACTGTTTCAAGTCTCGGGGGCTACTGACATATATAACCTTCAATTCTACTCACCTGTATGTCTTTCACATACTGCTCCGTGGCTCTGGCTAGACCATTTTGAGCAGCACGGAGATACGCAACTCCTGTATTAAAGGCGTCCAACGCCTCTGGGAAAAAACACGCGTCATGAAGAATAGTCCGGCGATGCATGTGGTTCAGGGCACTCTCCACCTCTGAATTGGTGGCAGATAGCCCGTCGGCGTCCTCTGTCAGAGGAGCGCCCGAGGCGCGTCCCATGTCCGCCTCCGCTTTCGGACCTGGCCTCGAACCCTGGCTGGCGGACATAGTCCAGCGGGCTCTCTTCTTTCTAAGAACATCATGAGCATTAGTAAGACTCAAAGGCATAAACCCTAGGCGTCAAATTTGCACGCCATACCGTTGCGCCGGAATCTCGATCTGGTCTGCACTTCTTTTTGGCCCGCCTGGTTTCGGCGGCCCTTGTTGGCTGCTCACCGTGGGCTCGGCCTTCCGCCTCAAGGATTTACCCTGCGAAATGCTATTAGTTTACAGCATGCAAAATAAAGCATGAGAATATAGGGACTTCGGCCTTAATTACCTTGGAGGCTGGAAGTAGTCCGGGATAGTCGGCCGTGATAGCCACTAAGGAGTTATCCTTACTCAATTGATGAAATACTCCATCAATCAACTCCACACATAAGTCCGGATCTTCTTGGGAGTCCGAATCGAGGGACCGTTCCGGGTCCTCGGGTTGTGGAGCAGGGCTGTTTATTTCCTTCACAGCCTGGTGCAGCTCCTGCGTTTAAACATTACTAGACTAAGTACTCGACCACGGGAATTTCAAAAGCGGATAGGCAAGTGACAATGTCCGCTCACCCAACTAGGTGGATCGTACATAGAGAATCCGCCTTCCGGGTTGACATGGAGGAATTCTTCCTCTTCCCCCTTGTACAAAGCAGATAAGATTCTCGTTAAAGTGGCGGCCGAATCTAGCCCCTTGCGACTGCACCGGGTAGCGTCATCCTCCCCGTTGAAATACCACATGGGGTGGCCTCTGTATTGAAGCGGCTGCACCCCTCGCGTAATGCATATGGCCATGACCTTGATCATGGTCAGTCCGGAATGAGCCAACAACCTTATCCGGCTCATCAGGTACAGGACGTCCATGTCAGCTTCCCTCTAAGGGTTCCGCGGGCGCCAACTCAGGTGCTTCTTCAACGGGGCATTATTGAACTCGGGGAGGCCGATCCATACAGGGTCCGGCAGGGGGACGTCATCTATATAAAACCACTCCGAGGGCCAGTCTTCGGACGCCCTCTTTGGGGTACCGGATAGATATCCGGTCCTGACGATGCGCCATAGTTCGGCTTCGCCCACCTAATAAATAGACCCCTTCTGAGAACGGGGCACCAGGCAAAACAACCTCTTCCACAGCATGAAATGGGCCTCCACATCCAAGAATAGCTCGCAGAGGGCCACAAAGCCCGCGATGTGCAAAAGGGAGGCGGGCGTGAGGTTATGTAGCTGGAGGCCGTAGAACTCTAGCAACCCTCGGAGAAACAGATGAATCGGAAATCCTAGTCCTCTCATCAAATAAGGGACTAAGCATACCCTCTCTCCTCGAGAGGGATTGGGGACGCCCTCCGCCTGCTCTCCGCCGCTATAGGCGGCAACCCCGGCTCGAACTGGGACCATATATGCTGGGGGGAGAAGCCCCTTGGATTGAAGCACTACTAACTCGCTATGCGGGACAGAGCACCGCCCCCTGAAGGAGTCTTGGACTAGGGGGTGTCTGGATAGCCGAACTATCATGGTCGGCCGGACTCCAAGACTATGAAGATACAAGATTGAAGACTTCGTCCCGTGTCCAGATGGGACTTTCCTTGGCGTGGAAGGCAAGCTTGGCGATACGGATATGTAGGTCTCCTACCATTGTAACCGACTTTGTGTAACCCTAGCCCTCTCCGGTGTCTATATAAACCGGATGGCTTTAGTCCATAGGACGAACAACAATCATACCATAGGCTAGCTTCTAGGGTTTAGCCTCCTTGATCTCGTGGTAGATCCACTCTTGTAACACACATCATCAATATTAATCAAGCAGGACGTAGGGTTTTACCTCCATCAAGAGGGCCCGAACCTGGGTAAAACATCGTGTCCCTTGTCTCCTATTACCATCCGCCTAGACGCACAGTTCGGGACCCCCTACCCGAGATCCGCCGGTTTTGACACCGACATTGGTGCTTTCATTAAGAGTTCCTCTGTGCCGTCACCATCAGGAAGGATGCCTTTTCCCATCTTTAAAGACGGCACCATCGTCAAGGGAGCTTTGGCCGCCGGCCAGACTATTCGGCTAGGCGGTTTTCTCATGACCGCCTGTTCGGCCACCGCTCCGACAATGACCTCTCAGGTCATTAAAAGCGATCTTCACATTAGCAGGAATTCGCCGAGTAGCTAGATCCGATTGAGCTCTCCTCCGTAAACGAGCTCTTGGATCGCATCGCCGCCCTGGGAGTCGCTACCGACTATGATCAGATTGGGCTTAAAACCGATCTGAGAGAAATTAACTCTCCCCGGGTTACCCACCACGTTGTTGTGGTAGAGGAACAATGCGGCGACTCTTCTTCTATGTTAAAAACCAACTATGTCCGGATTCCCGATCCCTCCATGCCGGATTCCCGCGGAGGGACGGACGCTAATCAAATACTGAACCTAAAGTCAGGCATTGGACTAGATTTGTTGGAAAGCGTTTAGCAAACCAAGCTTCCGAATCTGGAAGCTCCTTGGCCTTTGAGCCTCAGATCGGGCGGGGTTCCGAACTTAATTCCACCCGCCCACCCAAACATAAGCGATCTATCTCAAATACGGCAAGAGCCCGATGAAACAGTACATCATTACTGGGCCAGATTCCTCCTGGTTATGAATGGGATAAAGGACTACCATGAAGAAAGCGCGATTTCAATCTTTTGCAACAATTGCATGGACAAGGGAATCATAAACGCCATCATTCGTCGCGAAGTTACACGCTTCGCCGACCTAGCGACCATCGTACAAAAATGCTGTGCGATGGAGTGTGCCTGGAAAACCGAAACTAGGTTTTGGGACAATCCGGCCCTGAATACAACCCCAGTCCGAAATAAAAGGGTGCGTCATACTCAAGCACCTGGGTTAAAAATCAAAAAGCAAAAACCCCCTAAAGGGTACGGAACCGTACTAGAGGTATGGCTCAATGGACCCTTCAAAATCCACAGTACGAAGGGCGCCACTCCAACACATAGCCTTCGAGCATGTTAGATACTACGACAGGTGGCCAAAAGTGGCGAAGGCTTTTTAGCCCGGGGCAACCAACCTAGCAGTACCAGTACGGTATTAACAGTCTTCGAGACTTCCGCATCAAATAACATGCGGAAACGAACAATCCGTAGCCTCGCCAAAGTCTACCAAGTAGCAACAACAAATCCATGGAGCGACACGGCTATCACCTTCAATGCCAGCGACGAACCTAAATTCCGAACAACTAGAGCACCAGCCGCATTGGTCCTCAGTCCGATAGTGGACGGTTTCCGTCTTACTAAGGTACTCATGGATGACGGCAGCGGATTAAACCTCATGTACGAGGAAACCCTTCAAAAAATGGAAATTGATTGGAGCCGCATTGAGCGAAGCAGCACAACCTTCAGGGGAATAATCCCTAGTCGAGAAGTACGCTGCACAGGAAAAATCACACTCGATGTAGTGTTCGGCTCACCGGACAATTACAGGTCCGAAGAGGTCACGTTCCAAGTGGCCCCATTCGGCAGCGGATATCACGCCTTGTTAGGGCGAGAAGCATTCACAATCTTCCAAGCTATACCCCATTACGGGTACATGAAGCTCAAAATGCCCGGACCCAATGGAATAATCACTCTCGCCAGTGATCCAGATACAACACTCCGCGCTGAAAATAAGACAGCCGCACTGGCCCTAGAGGCATTGTCCGAAGCCCTAGCGGTAGAGGAACTAACTACGCTGCGCTCCACGGTGGATAGGGACGATGTGATACTCGATAAGAGGTCCAAGTCCACCTCTTTTAAACCAGCAGAAGAAATAGTAAAATTTCAGGTCCATCCAACGGACCCCACAAAGACGGCCTCCATTGGGGCACAATTAAGTCCTGATGTCGAAGCCACACTACGAGAATTCCATCGGGAAAATTGGGACATTTTTGCCTGGCACCCTTCAGACATGCCAGGAATCCCACGCAGGCTGGCAGAGCACAGCCTAAATATCCTAAAAGGATTCAAGCCAGTCAAACAAGCTCTTCGGCGATTTTTCGAACCCAAAAGATAGGCAATGGGAGAGGAGCTAGCCAAACTCTTAGAAGCCGGATTCATCAGAGATATAAAACATCCGGACTGGCTAGCCAATCTAGTAATGGTACCAAAAAAGGACAAATCCTGGCGCCTCTGCGTCGATTTTAAAGACCTTAACAAGGCCTGTCCAAAGGACCCTTTCCCTCTCCCTCGCATCGACCAAATCATCGATGCTACCGCAGGGCACGATTCATTGTGCTTCCTCGATGCATATTCCGGATACCATCAAATCAAGATGGCGGAGAAAGACCAGGCCGCAACGGCATTCATTACCCCATATGGGCCATTCTGCTTCAACACAATGCCCTTCGGACTCAAAAACGCCGGCGCAACATATCAGTGCATGATTCAGACATGTCTAGCTACCCAGATAGGCAAAACAGTAGAGGCATACGTAGACGATGTGGTCATCAAGACCAAACACGTTGAAACTCTAGTAGAAGACTTGAGGGTGACATTCGACAACCTTCGAGCATATGACATTAAGCTCAACCCGGAAAAATGCGTCTTCGGAGTACCAGCCGGAAAGCTCTTGGGCTTCATTGTATCCGGTAGAGGAATTGAAGCAAACCCAGCCAAGATCCAAGCTCTGTCACAATTGGATATTCCAAAAGACCTCAAGCAAATACAAAAACTAACCGGATGCGTAGCGGCTTTAAGTCGCTTCATCTCCCGTTTTGGAGAAAAGGCTCTGCCCCTCTATCGCCTCCTCCGGCGCACCGAACATTTCAAATGGACGGATGCTACCACAACCGGACTCGAAGAAATAAAGGCCATACTGGCAACAAATCTGGTCCTGGCCATGCCCAATCTGGGCGAACCTATGTTATTATATATCGCAGCAACACATCAAGTTGTCAGCATGGTACTCGTCGTCGAACGAGAAACAGAAGGGCACAGATTCCCTCTCAAAAAACCAGTGTACTATGTATCCACTGTCCTAACTCCATGCAAGTCCCGGTACCCACATTATCAAAAGATAGCGTATGCGGTGTTCATGGCATCCCGGAAGCTGCGACACTACTTTCAAGAGTGTTCCATAACAGTGGCCTCCGAAGTACCTCTCGACGATATTATAAACAATCGCGACGCAATGGCAGGATTGCAAAATGGGCCATTGAGCTCTTACCATTTGACATAACCTACAAACCACGGCGAGCTATAAAATCGCAAGTTCTGGCTGACTTCGTCGCCGAATGGACCAAAGCTGAACTCCCTAAAGAGTACGGCGCGTACTCCAATTGGATCATGCATTTCGACGGATCCAAATTGTTGGCTGGCTTGGGGGCTGGCGTCGTCTTGACGTCCCCAACTGGAGACACAGTCCAATATGTACTTCAAATAATGTACATGGACTCCAAAAACGCAGCCGAATACGAGACCCTTCTACATGGCCTCCGGATGGCAATCTCCATGGGCATTCAACGCATAGAGGTGCGCGGGGATTCAAACCTCGCAATATCCCAAGTAAACGGAGACTTTGACGCCAAAGATCCGAAAATGGTAGCTTACCGCAACGCCGTCCTAAAAATGTCAGCTCGGTTCGAAGGACTCGAATTCCACCATGTAGCCCGGGATAACAACTAGGCAGCAGACGTGTTGGCACGCATCGGCGCAAAACGCGACGCCGTCCCTCCAAACATCTTCCTGGAACGGCTCTTTAAGCCATCCGTATTATGGGAAGAGGAGTCCGGAAATAACAATCCGGAACCAGCGGCAGCACCTAACTCAGACAATTCTGACACAATCGACGGCTCAGCCAATGAAATAACAACTTCAGCCCACGAAATAATGGCAGTAATTGCCCCGTGGACGGAACCATTCCTACCCTACCTAATCAGGCAGGAACTTCCCGAAGACCAAAATGAGGCCTGCTGCATAGTTCGGCGATCTAAAGCCTACAAGGTCCATGAGGGAGAACTTTATAAAAAAAGCACAACCGGAGTCCTTCAAAGGTGTATCTCTGAAGAGGAAGGGCGAAATCTCCTGGCTGAAATTCACGCCGGACTCGGCGGGCACCACGCTGCAGCCCGGGCCCTTGTAGGCAAGGCCTTCCGTACAGGATTTTATTGGCCAACAGCCCGGGCAGATGCTCAAGACTTAGTCCAACGATGCGTCGGTTGCCAGCTCTTTGCTAATCAGAGCCACATGCCACCCACCGCCCTCAAAACTATACCCATCACCTGGCCGTTCGCGGTCTGGGGGCTTGACATGGTTGGACCCCTTAAAGGGGGAACCCACAAGCACAAATACTTATTGGTCATGGTGGACAAATTCACCAAATGGATTGAGGCCAAGCCGGTTAAAACGGCAGAATCCGGACATGTGATAGACTTCATATCCGGGGTAGTACACCATTTTGGTGTCCCCCACAGCATCATCACTGATAACGGCACGAATTTCATGGCCGACGAGGTTAAACTCTGGTGCAAAAACATGGTCATCAAGCTCGACTACGCTTCAGTCTATCACCCCCAAACTAACGGTCAAGTCGAGCGAGCAAATGGTCTAATAATGAGCGGCATCAAACCCAGACTAGTGCAGTCCCTCAAGGAATCTAACACGCACTGGGTAGAGGAGCTCGACTCCGTACTCTGGGGGCTGCGGACCACGCCAAACCGAACTACCGGATTCACACCATTTTTATGGTATACGGCGCAGAGGCTGTTCTGCCCTGCGATATAATTCATGACTCACCTCGCGTGTGCATGTACAAAGAAAGAGAAGCCGAGTTGGATCGGCAGGACGGTTTGGACGCCTTAGAGGAGGAGCGGGACGTGGCAAAAGCTCGTTCCGCATTTTATCAGCAGCAGGCTCGAAGATATCAAAGCAGAGAAGTACGGGCCAAAACTTACAATGTTGGCGAACTTGTTCTACGCCTGCCGGACAAGAAAAAGGACAAACTTAAGCCCAAATGGGAAGGTCCCTTCATCATCGACCAAGTCCTGACCGGCGGAGCATACCGTCTACGTAACGCATCTGACAACCGACTCGAGCCGAACCCATGGAACGCAGCCCGTCTCCGAAGATTCTACGCCTAACGCCAGACTCAGAGTTCGTCTGACTCCTCCATCCACCTTTTTACATTTTTCACTGTCTCTTGTGCCCCTCCTTCTTCCCACCTTTTTTTTCAATACCTTTTATAGGCTGATTTGCGCATTGTTCGCATACACCTGATGTGCTCCTAATACTCATTATACCTGGGGGCTTCTTTAACAGAAGCTTATTTATACGGGCTTCATGCCCAACACATGTGTCATACTTCCGCATGTACATTTTATTCACCATTATATGCATCGATATGACTTAAGTTTTGGCCAAGCTGGGTTGCCTGGCTCCTGTGCTTACCCCTACGTTCCCGATTGTTCGGCTAGGAGGTAAAGGGAGCACCTCTGCGATTGTTACTGCCGGGTCAGCCGGATGTGTACCTCAGACTGGGTGAAGCCGAAAGCTAGCGTTCTTAAGAGAATATTCGGTCGGTGACTTGAAAGATGATTTATTACTTACTTATTTATCTGCCCCCAGATGCTTTTTCTGCTATTTTCGCAGTCCGGACATGCACTTTAGGGCATGCCTCCCAGGGAAAGGAACCCTTAACGGAACTATTCTCCCTGGAAGATGTTTCTTACTAACCATGTAATATAACATAGCTAGTTGGGCACTTGTCTGATAAAGAAATTATGACCCTGACGCCTTGTCTCCACGCATGCGCCGGTTCTTCTATAACCGTAAGGGTATTCGGACACACTCCGGACTGTTGGGTCCCGAGGTTGAAGCGAAAAGGTCCGCAAAGACAAACGATCTACAATCCGGCTAGAAGGAATTTTACATGTCATTTCAAATTACGTCGTCAAACTGACTGATTGTACTCCTCTTCAATCCCATCTAACAGGCTGTCTAATTTACAGTCCTGTTGGGTATATTTCGCGGCTAGTTCTACTTGGCCGTACACCAAGCTCACAGGGATCTCCTTCCCATCAGGCCCTGCAGGTCTGACCTCGGCCATGTGGTTTGGTCAGCCTTCGGGTACCGCATCTTCACCATGGCCCAGGCCTCCCTGGCGCCTTGACGGCATGCCGATATCTTCCACAAACGGAGGCGTCGCCGTGCTCCCTAATGCTTCTCAGCAAGCCCTCCAAGGCCCTCGGGTAGGGAGACGGCAGGCCATAAAGCCTGAACGTCGCCACTCATCGCCTGCCGAACACGTTCGAGCAGTTGCACCAGCTCGGGAAGTTGGTCACCCGTTGAACCAGGCATTTCCTCCGCAGGGCGACCTGTGAGCACACCTAAAGACACATTTCTATCAATGGACTTCCTCGCCGAATTCTTCTTTTCAAAGGAATTTTCTCAAGCACTTACTATAAATGCCGCGACGAAGCCGCTGATTCTCCTTCACGGAGCCAGACAGCTGGGCCCGAACATCTTTTAGCTCTTCTCCTAGCTGGATGTGGGCATCTTGGAGCTTGTTCCTCTCCTGCTGCACCTTCATAAGCACCCTCTCGCCGGCCTTTAGCTGGCGCAATAGCTGTTGCTTGTCCGGATCTAGTCCGGCGCCCTCTGCAATATTATTGTCAGATTTACGCACACGCCGCACTTTGTTAATTACTTATCTTTTCGAAGTACGTCTTACCAGCGGGGGTCTCTGTGGCTCCCCCTGTGGCGGCCAATGCAGCCTCAAGTTGGGCCTTGCACTCTTGGAGCTCCTGGGACAGGTGGGTATTCTTCTCCGTAAGATCCTGCGTAATAAATGATCCTTAAATCAGTTATTTTAACTATTTCAAGTCTCGGGGGCTACTGGCATATATAACTATTAAAATTACTTACCCATATGTCTTTCACATACTGCTCCGTGGCTCTGGTTAACCCATCTTGAGCGGCACGGAGGTGCACGTTTCCCGCATCAAAGGCATTCAACGCCTCCGGGGAGAAACACGCGTCACGAAGAACTGTCCGGCGACGCCTGTGATTCATGGAGCTCTCCACCTCAGACCGGGTGGCGGACAGCCTGTCGGCATCCTCCGTCGGAGGAGCGTCCGGCTTATGCCTTGTGTTCGCCTCCCCTTCCGGACCATGCGTTGGAGCATGGCTGGCGGAGGCTTGATTGGCAACCTCTCCGGACACTGTCCGGCGAGCGCTCTTTCTGGAAAAGTTATGAGCATTAATATACCTCCTAGGGATCCTTCCCTTAAAAACAATAGTGCTCCGTACCATTGCGGCGACGTTTTGGTTCACGTCGCACTCCTCTTACGCCTACTGGGCCGAGCTGACCCTTGTTGGTCAGCCGCCGCGGGTTCGGCTTCCCGCCTTAAAGGCACCTCCTGCGATGCACCATCAGTATGAGATGGTCGGAATTGAGCATGGATCAAATGATGGTATTAAGACCTCGGTCATAATCACCTGGGAGGCCGGAAACAAACTGGGGTAGTCAGCCGTAATGGCGACTAGAGCATTGTCCATGCTAAGTTGGTGGAACACTCCGTCAATCAGCTCCACCTTTATGTCCGGATCCTCTTCGGAGGCCGGATCAAGGGATCGTTCCGGATCCTCGGGCTGTGGAGTTAGGCTTTGTATGCCCTCCACATCCCGGCGCAGCTCCTGCGTCGAAATCACAGAGTAAGATACTTGACTTTGAAAGTATGGATCAGGTAGATGAACATCTGCTTACCTAGCTCCGAGGGTTATTCATAGAGAATCCATTCAATGTATTCGTGCGGAGGAAGTCCTCCTCCTCCCCCTTGTACTAGCCGGGCAGGATCTTTGCCAGATCGGCTGCCGAGCCTGGCCCTTTGCGGCCATGACGGGTGGTGTCATCTTCTCCGTTGAAATCCCACATAGGGTGACCCCTATATTGGAGTGGCTGCACCCCTCCCATAATGCACGTGGCCATGATTCCAATCATGGTCAATCCGGAGTGGGCCAGTAACCTAATCCGGCCCATCAGATAATGGACGCTCCCATCATTTTCCCGTTGAGGGCTCCACGGGCGCCAACTCAGGCGTTTCTTCAAGGGAGCATTGCTGAACTCCGGGAGGCCGATCCGAACTGGATCCGGCAGAGGGGCGTCCTCCATGTAAAACCATTCCGAAGGCCAGTCTTTGGACGCCTTCTTCGGGGTGCCAGATAGATATCCGGTCCCGGTGATGCACCATATTTCGGCTCCGCCCACTTGATATATCGACCCCTCGTGAGAACGGGGTACGAGGCAAAACAATCTCTTCCACAGTGCAAAATGGGGGCTCGATGCCTAAGAACAGCTCGCAAAGAGCTACAAAGCCCGCGATGTGCAAAATGGAGGCAGGCGTGAGGTGGTGAAGCTGGAGTCCGTAGAACTCCAAGAGCCCCCAGAGAAACGGATGTATGGGAAATCCGAGTCCCCTTATTAGATAAGGGACAAAGCATACCCGCTCTCCTTTGGAAGGGTTGGGGACGCTCTCCGCCTGCTTTCCACCCCTAAAGGTGGCCAGTCCGGCTCGAACCGGGACCATGAAAGCTGGGGGAAGATATCCCTCGGCTTGGAGCACCACTAGCTCGCTGTGTGGAACTGAGCATCTCCCCCAATCTCCTGGCTTAGGGCTGGGAGCGCGAGAGGAGGAGCCGCGTCGACTATCCATGATGGAATGGATTTTTGTCAGAGGTGCTTCGATGAGAACTTGCGGATGGAGGATAGTGTGAGCTGGATCTAGATCCTTGCCTCTCTTATAGGCGGCTTGTTCGCACGGCTAGGGGGTAAAATGTAAAAATACCCCAGCCTTTCGCATTCATACGACACGTGGAAGAAGGCCATTATTGGGCGTAGAGGCCAAGGAGCGCAACATTTATAAGGAAGCCGGACACTATTTGACAGGAACATGAAGTTTGAATGAGAACCCGCCTTGCAACGCCGAAGACAATATACGCGCCGGACTCATCGTCGCTGAAGCCCGGTTCGGGGGCTACTGAGGGAGTCCCAGACTAGGGGGTGTCCGGATAGCCGAACTATCATGGTCGGCCGGACTCCAAGACTATGAAGATACAAGATTGAAGACTTCGTCACGTGTTCGG
Organism: Triticum aestivum; assembly: GCF_018294505.1. Taxonomy (NCBI): domain Eukaryota; kingdom Viridiplantae; phylum Streptophyta; class Magnoliopsida; order Poales; family Poaceae; genus Triticum; species Triticum aestivum. The sequence continues at coordinate 534,051,536 of NC_057810.1, read as the reverse complement.
ATGGGACTTTCCTTGGCGTGGAAGGCAAGCTTGGCAATACGGATATGTAGATGTCCTACCATTGTAACCGACTTTGTGTAACCCTAGCCCTCTCTGGTGTCTATATAAACCGGATGGCTTTAGTCCATAGGACGAACAACAATCATACCATAGGCTAGCTTCTAGTGTTTAGCCTCCTTGATCTCGTGGTAGATCCAATCTTGTAACACACATCATCAATATTAATCAAGCAGGACGTAGGGTTTTACCTCCATCAAGAGGGCCCGAACCTAGGTAAAACATCGTGTCCCTTGTCTCCTGTTACCATCCGCCTAGACGCATAGTTCGGGACCCCCTACCCGAGATCCGCCAGTTTTGACACCGACACCCCCAATCTCCGGGCCGAGGGCTTGAGGGGCGAGAGGAGGAGCGGCATCGACATGCCATGATGGAATGGATCTCTGTCAGAGGCGCTCTGATGAAGACTCGCGGAGGAAGATGGTGCGAATTGGATCTAAATCCCCGTCTCTTTTATGGGCGACTCATTAACGCAACCAGGGGGTAAGTGAAAAGAAAATCCCCTGGCTCTTCCCATTCGTTTGACGCGTGGAAGATGGTCATTATGGGGCACAGAAGCCGAGTAGGACAACACGCACTAGAAGCCGGTCACTATTCAACGAATACAGGGAATTTGAAGGAGAACCCGCCTTGCAATGCCGAAGACAACTTGCATGCCGGACTCGTCGTCATTGAAGCCTGGTTTGGGGGCTACTGGGGGAGTCCTGGATTAGGGGGTGTCCGGCTGGCCGGACTAAGACCTTTGGCCGGACTCCTGGACTATGAAGATACAAGATTGAAGTCTCCGTCCCGTGTCCGGATGGGACTTTCCTTGGCGTGGAAGGCAAGCTTGGCGATACGATATGAAGATCTCCTCCCATTGTAACCGACTCTGTGTAACCCTAGCCCTCTCCGGTGTCTATATAAACTGGAGAGTTTTAGTCCGTAGGACGAACAACAATCATACCATAGGCTAGCTTCTAGGGTTTAGCCACTCCGATCTCGTGGTAGATCTACTCTTGTACTACCCATATCATCAATATTAATCAAGCAGGAGTAGGGTTTTACCTCCATCGAGAGGTCCCGAACCTGGGTAAAAACATCGTGTCCCTTGTGTCCTGTTACCATCCGCCTAGACGCACAGTTCAGGACCCCCTACCCGAGATCCGCCGGTTTTCACACCGACAGTTATGTTATGGACAAAGAAACTGCTAGAGACTTCTTTGCTTGCAATGATAGATATGAACTTAAGAAATTATTAGCTAATATGAAAGAAAAGTCTTTGAATTCTAGAATGAAATATGACCCTGCTTTTTCTACTTCACCTATTTGTGTTACTGATAAGGATTATGAATTCTCTGTCGATCCTGAGTTAATTACTTTGGTTGAATCTGATCCTTTCTTTGGTTATGAATCTGAAACTGTCATGGCACATCTTACTAAATTTAATGATATAGCCACCCTATTTACTCATGAGGAAAAAATTCGCTATTACTATATCCTTAAATTGTTTCCTTTCTCATTAAAGGGTGATGCTAAGATATGGTTTAATTCTCTTTCTCTTGGTTGTGTGCATAGTCCCCAGGATATGATTTACTACTTCTCTGCAAAATATTTCCCTGCTCATAAGAAACAAGCTACCTTGCGGTAAATATTTAATTTTGTGCAAATTGAAGAAGAGAGTCTCCCACAAGCTTGGGGGAGGCTTCTCCAATTACTTAATGCTTTGTCTGTTCATCCTCTCAAGAAAAATGAAATACTTGATATCTTCTATAATGGACTAACCGATGCTTCCAAAGACCACCTGGATAGTTGTGCTGGTTGCGTTTTCAGGGAAAGAAATGTTGAGCAAGCTGAATTGCTATTGAATAATATATTGAGTAATGATAATGATTGGACACTTCCTGAACCAACTCGTAAGCCAACTCCGAAGAAAAGGGGTTTTCTATTTCCCAGTCTTGAAGATATGCAAGAGGCAAAGAAATCTATGAAAGAAAAAGGTATTAAAGCTGAAGATGTTAAGAATTCACCGCCTATTGAAGAGATACATGGTGTTGATGACCCGACACAGGTAGTAAAGGTAAATTCTCTCTATAGATTTGATAAGGGTGAAATCCCATCTACTAAGTTTGCTAGTCAATGATTGGATGAGTTTGATAATTTTATTGTGAAACAAGAAGACTTCAATGCTTACTTTGGTACAAATTGAAACGTAATGCTTACATGGTTGAACATGAGTGATTATATGTCTAGAGTTAAAAGTGATCTTAAGCTTATTATTAAACATGCTTGCATGGTTACGACTCAAGCAGAACAAGTACTTAAAGCACAAGATGATTTGCTCAATGAGTTAAATAATAAGAACAATGATAATGATGTTAGAGTTATGACTAAAGGTGGTAAAATGACCCAGGAACCTTTGTATCCCGAGGGCCATCCTAAGAGAATTGAGCAAGACTCTCAGAGAATTAATACTGATGCACCTAGTGCTCTAATAAAAAGAAAAAGAATAAAGATAGGATTTTGCATGCTTCTAGTGAACCTGTTATAGACACACCAGAGAATCCTAATGATATTTATATTTCCGATGTTGAAACTCAATCTGGTGATGATCATGAACCTAGTGATAATGTTAATAATGATGTTCATGTTGGTGCTCAACCTAGTAATGATAATGATGTAGAGATTGAACCTGTTGTTGATCTTGATAACCCACAATCAAGGAATCAAAGTTATGATAAGAGAGACTTCGTCGCTAGGAAACACGGTAAAGAAAGAGAACCATGGGTTCAAAAACCCATGCCTTTTCCTCCTAAGCCATACAAGAAAAAGGATGATGAGGATTTTGAGCGCTTTGCTGAAATGATTAGACCTATATTTTTGCGTATGCGTTTGACTGATATGCTTAAAATGAATCCCTATGCTAAGTATATGAAAAATATTGTTACCAATAAAAGAAAGATACCGGAAGCTGAAATTTCCACCATGCTTGCTAATTATACTTTTAAGGGTGGAATACCAAAAAAACTTGGAGATCTAGGAGTACCAAGTATACCATGCTCCATTAAAATAAACTATGTTAAAACTGCTTTATGTGATCTTGGAGTTGGTGTTAGTGTTATGCCCTTTTATTTATATCGTAGACTTGATTTGAATAAGTTGACCCCTACTGAAATCTCTTCGCAAATGGCTAATAAATCAACTGCTATACCCATCAGTATTTGTGAGGATGTGCCTGTTGTGGTTGCAAACGTTACTATTTTAATGGACTTTGTTATTCTTGATATTCCTGAGGACAACAGTATGTCGATCATCCTTGGTAGACCCTTTTTAAATATTGCAGGGGCTGTTATTGATTGCAACAAGGGCAATGTCACTTTTCATGTTAATGGTAATGAGCATATGGTACACTTTCCGAAGAAACAACCTCATGTTCATAGTTTTAGTTCTATTGGAATTTTTTTAATTATTACTATTGGAGGTTTTGAATTCCCTCTTCGTACTGTCAAAAAGAAATATGATATTCTTATTGTTGGGGACATGCATATCCCCGTTGAGGTAACCTAGTGTTATTCGAAAATTCTCCGGTTTATTCGGAAGAAGTTCTGTTAACAAGACTTGATCAACTTTGTTAGTAGATTCCTTTTGACGAGCATGAGATAGACGAAGTTAGAAAACACAACCCTCTGTACCCTTCTTTTACTTTCTATTATTTAGATTAAATAAAGCAAAAATAGTATTTTATGTCTGTTTTCTGAATTATCCTTGCAATAAAAAATACCCCGAAAATAGAAGTTCTCCAAATGCCCCGAAAATTTAGTATGATTTTTTGTAGAATATTAGAGAATTTCTAGCATTGAGAACACACCAGGCGGCCACACCATCTAGCCACGAGGGTGGAGGGCGCTCCCTACCCCCTGGGCATGCCCCTTGCCTCATGGGCCCCACGTGGCCCCCCTCCACTTATTCCAGCACGCACACACTTTGTCTTCCTCCAGAAAAAATCATCCCGTAGCTCAAACTCGTGTTCTTGCTTGTTTTGCTGCCATTTTCGATCTCCTTGCTCAAAGCGCCATTCACAAAACTGCTTTGGGGTTTGTTCTTCGGTATGTGACTCCTCCAATGGTCCAATTAGTTTTTGTTCTAGTGCTTTGTTTATTGCAAATTTTTGTTGCTGAGGTGACCCTGTTCTTGAGCTTGCATGTCAAATTTATATGGTCCAAAGTAGTTTTAATGCATGATATAGTCTCTAGGCACTTGTGGGAGTAGTTGCTATCAATCTTGTTGAGTTTGGTTCACTTTTATTTTGAGTCACTAAAAATTTCAGAATTTTTCAGAGGAATAAAAATGTTTAGGAAAATGTACCAAGGTTGTTCTTCGAGGAAGCAAGCACCGAGGCTCGCGATACATGAGCCGGACCTTGAACCACGAAGAGAAGCTCTAGTGCAGCCTTGTGAATGGCCATCAGATGAATTTATGATCCAAGCAGGCTTCAATGATGAATTTGATGTGTATGTGCGTAATGCTGATCTTGAGGACTTCGTATCAGATAAGTGCTGCCAATACTATCACCTCACTGATTCCTTTGTGCGGAGGTTTAACTTTTCATCTAAGGGAAGCACTCACACTTTTATATTTGACCTCTATGATAAATCATACACCATGGACCTTGAAGATTTTAATACTGCTCACAAAATCCCGTAGTGGGGCATCTTTAGTGAACCTCGCAAATCTGAATATAATAATTTTCTTGCTAATATCACTGTGGGAGAAACTAGAGATATCACACGAGCTACAATAGGGAGCATTCATTTACCTTCCATACATTACTTTGCTCTCTGTATAGGTAGATGCATTAACGATAAGCATGATCTTAGCCACATTTGTGTCCCAGATCTTAGTATCCTCAAGAGTGTAGTATCAGGTGATAAACGATATAACTTGGGGGCCATTGTTGCACGGAGGTTACATCTTAATGCTAAAGACGGAGATTTATTTAGTGGGATTTATGCAACTCGTTTAGCTGATTATCTTAGTGTATCCATAAACGAAAATGATATTGAATTCCCACCTGCTTTTCTAGATTATAATGCTATGGTGCGCCATCAGCTTCTTGAGAGGAACGAACAGTCCCTCCAGTACCAACTAATCTTTGACAGACAACGTGCTGTCCATATGACCCTTCCTGCTCCTGCCTTCTTTAACTTTTAGGTAAATGGGAGATATTTTATAACCAAAGAGGAGGCAAATGAATATGAGAGGAAGACAGAGGCTTCTCACCTCCATGGTGCAGCCCTTCAGGCAGTAGTTGCTGTGTCGGTGGTTGGGTACGACATATGCCAAAGGATGGCTTATCATGGTGGGAGCGAGTAGAACGTCGCCGGTGCCCGGAAGCGGGATGAGGCGAAGACATGCACGCCAGCGGATCTTACCCAGCTTTAGGGCTCTCCGTGGTGATAACACCCCTACTGCTGCTCTGCGGGGTCTCCGCATGGTCACTATGGCAAAGTGGATACAATGGTGCTCCTAGAGCTATTTCTGGGCAAGGCTAGCTCTCTCTTTCCTATGTTCTAGGGTCTACTGTTATCTGGATCCGAACCCTTTGCATGGGCTCCTCGGGGGTTTATATAGGCCTACCCCGAGGGGTACAACGGTAATCCGGCTGGGCGCGGGTCCCAGCCGTCTGTCTCTCAGGCCGTTGTCCTCTCCGCCAACTACTGGGGCCCGCCGACTGGCGGGCCCCGCAGACAGGCCTGGTACTATAGCGGTGCTTCTGATGACGCTGGCTTGGTCATGAGGTCATGGCAACAGTGCCGCCGTCCGGCGGGCGTTCACTGTCGCCATTCCCCGTCTTGTTTGATTAATGGCGTGCGGGGCCCGTGGGAGGGGCCGGCCGACTCGAGGGGGCCGACTCCCACGGGGCCGACTTCTTGGCGCTCTCTCCGTCTTCAATACTCCCGCTGACAGGCGGTCCCGCCGTCCTTGGGCCGTACAAGTAGGCGTCGTGGGCACAGTGCGCCGCCCACTAAGGTTGAGGTTAGGGCCGGCATGGCAATAGTGCCACACCGTAATGGAGATCTCCAGCGATACGGCGCACTGTAGCCATGCCAGCCCCTCGTAGGTGGGGTAGAGACGGCCATGCTGTGACCGTTCCCCGCCCTGTCCACCGCGGCGAAGGCAGGGGTGCTTGGAGTTGTGAGCCGACTACCCTCAGCCGGCTTCTCTGGAAGTCGTCAGCTGAGAGTCGGCTTATCTTGGAGTCGTCCCTGGGACTCGTCATATCTTGGAGTCGTCCCTGGGACTCGGCTTGAGGGGCGCAGCCTATCCCAATGTCTTGAAAGGTTCTGGGGCTCGGGTTGGCCTACCCGTGGCCCATTACTCCGACAGTAGTCCCCGAAGCTGGTGAGTGTCCGCGGATACTGCGTCGTGGGGCTTCAACAGTTTCATTCCTCTGGTGTTGGAATCTGGGCTTTGCTTGCCGTCTTCCTTCAGACCGACTATCCGGAATCGAACTCGCAGAGGTCCGTCTTGCTCCCTAAGGAGTTCGAACATTGCAGATGGAAACCAAGCGGCGTGCCTAATACGCTTCCCAGTGGTCGCTCGTCACTGCCCTGTCGCTCGGCGCCATGCGGCAAGGTCAGTCTGCCCACCCACGCACGCGACGGGACATGCCATCAGGCGGGGCCCGCCACTACCGTGCCTTGGTATCCGAACGGATCTGTTGCGGCCGCGCGGACGGTTGGGTTTCCCATGTAGTTACTGCATGCAGTAACTTCGTGGGGTAAATCGTGGGGGTGGGCGTGGGGTCCCATGCGCAGTTAATCCCACGCCCGCCCCATCGGCTTCTCAGCCTATGAGGCTATAAGTAGGCGGGGGGAGAGGAGCGGCGAAGCACTTGCGCCCATCTTCCCTGCTCCCCCGCCTTCTCCTGCCTCCTCTGCTTCCTGTCTGCTTCTCGCCGCTGTCGTGCCAAACCACGCCGCGCCCGCCATAATGAGCTCTTCCTCCGCCGCCGCGGCTCCTGCGTGCGCTCCGGCGTGTGGGACGGCTCCGACGTGGACGACGACCTCATCGAGTTTCTTCGCAAGACGCGCCGCCTCCCCGGTGCAAACCTCGTGCGAGCCCACGCCGTGTCGGCGGGGGAGATACTGCCGGCGCTGGAGGAGGGCGACCGGGTCATTTTCCGCTTGCACCTCATGCGCGGCCTGGGGTTGCCGGTGAGCGGCTTCTTTCACTCCTTCTTGGAGCTCCACGGGCTCCAGCCGCACCACCTCACGCCGAACACGGTGGTGCTGCTGGCTGCCTTCGCCACCCTGTGCAGAGGCTTCCTCAGCGTTCTCCCCACCATCGACCTGTGGGGAGAATTCTTCCAATCCAAGCTCGGCACACACGTTGCCGGCGTGCCGGCCCAGTGCGGCACCTTCATCGTGATGCGGCGAACGACAGCCGACAATCCGTTTCCCTCCATCTCGCTGATCAAGTCAGTGAGGATGTGGCGGCGGTCTTATTTCTACGTGAAGAACGTCGCGCCAGACGGTGACTGGGTCAATCTGCTGCCTTACGAAGCCGGCACACCGGCTGGGAGGTTCCCCAGCTGGTCCCACCGAGTCAAGACGCTGACTCCCGCCGGAGCCGCCGCCGTAGCGCGACTCCGAGTTCTGACGTAGTCGGAGGGCCTGGTTGAGCCGACTTGCTGGCCGCCTTCGTGGCGCGCCGAGTCCTTCCTCTCCAAGGCCGGCCTCATTTGATTAGTCAGATGAGCGACCACCGGGACCCGAGTCGAATGTGCACCAGGGACATGCCCCGCGCGGAAGTGGCGAACATGGTGAACCACATCGCAAACTACGAGCTTGCGGCGAACTGGCAGTTCGGCAAGGAGCCGTACTCGCGCGCCAACCCCCCTCCGGCGGTAAGTTGCATCTCTTGTTGCTCTTGTTTTCTTTGTAGCCGAATCCGACTTCTGATCTTTTTGGTTTCTTTGAGTCAGAATCCCCTCATTCGGCCTGCAGCCGGCGTTGAAAGACCGCCCCGCGAATTCGTCCCTGACCGAGCGGAGAGCGATGTCGATGACCCCGACTTGGGGGCGGCGGCGATGGAGGCCGACGCCAAAGGCAGAGGCGGGGGAGCGGGAAGCGGCTTCAGGCCCTCGGCTACCTTCGCCGACTGGCCTGACGACGATGCTGAAGGGGAAGTCGCCCCGCACCGCAAGTCAAGGGCTGGCCCGCCGGGAACGAGTTCCACTGCCGGCCAAGGCGGCGCGAAGAGGCGCCACGCCGGGCCGAGTTCACTCGGCGGCAAGCCGAAGAAGTTCAAGGGGGAGGCCGCCGCGACCAGACGGGAGGAGGCGGCCGCGAAGGCCAACCGTTTCCGCAAGGAAGTGAGGAGGCCGCCACTGGTCTCTGCGTAAGTGCTTCTGCCTTCGCCTTATTTTCCTTTGGTGAATTCTGTCCGAGTCTTTTACACCCCCTCCTTGCTTCAGGGCTCCTCTTACCCTTGAAAGGGTCGCTGCTCCCTCCGTCATGGGGTCGGTGGAGATGTCCATCAACACTCGGCGGGTTGACCCCGCCGCCGACCTCCGGGAGGCGACGGAGCAAAAACGCGTGGGAGAAGCGCGACCAGGAGGAGGCCGACCGCCTGGAGAAAGCGGAGGCTGAGAAGGCGGCGGCCTCCGCCCAAAAAAAACTGGACGAGGCTGAAGCCGCTGTTAGGGCAAGGCGGCAAGCCGAGGAGGCCGCACATTGCCAATCGACGTTGTTCGTCTTCCCGCTGTCCCCCGTGCCGCCGCTCCCGGAGTTCACGGGGCAGACCGGAGAAGGCGGCGCCGAGAACCCCATCGTGGAGAAGGAAAGCGGCGAGGCCTCCATGTCGGACATGCTCGTGCCGCCACCGCCGCCTCCGCCGCCGTCTGGGAGCGCGCGTGGAGAACAGCCGGCGGGCCCGCCGGTGCCGCCGACTGCGGACGAGTCCGAGGCGAGGCTGCTCCCTCCAAGTTGCCTCGCCAGTGCGCCGCTGCCTTGAGAAGGCGACTTCGGCGCCGCGAATCTTGGAGACTAGTGCCGCCAGCTCGGCCATCCCAGATGCCGAGGCGACAAGCGCCGCGCCCGTCGGGTGGGTGCACGGAGGCGGCACAGGTCCGCTGAACCAGGCGCTTCTGGACGTCCAGGCGAAGCTGCGAGCCGAGGGCGATGCCCTCCAAAACTGCACCAGGGCGCATTTGGCATCACGAACGGCCGTCCGAGTATGCCTTCTTCTTTTGATTCTTGTTTTTC